>NW_006282376.1:10619-16914 GCF_000327345.1 Myotis davidii
GATGATTTCTCAACAGAAACTCTGCAGGCCAGAAGGGAGTGGCAAGAGATATTCAAAGTGATGAATGCCAAGAACCTACAACCAAGATTACTTAACCAGCAAAGCTATCATTCAGAATTGAAGGGCAGATAAAGAGCTTCACAGATAAGGAAAAGCTAAAGGAATTCATCACCAACAAACCAGTATTATATGAAATGCTGAAAGGTATCCTTTAAGAAGAGGAAGAAGAAGAAAAAGGTAAAGATACAAATTATGAACAACAAATACACATCTATTAACAAGTGAATCTAAAAATCAAGGGAATAAATAATTGTATGAACAGTATGAACTGGCGATTGTAATAGAATCAGGGACATAGAAAGGGAACGTACTGACTATTCTTGGGGGCGGGGTGTGGGGTGAGGGAAGAGATTGGATAATAATCGTGCACCTATGGATGAGGACAGTGGGTGGGGAGTGAGGGCAGAGGGTGGGGTGGGAACTGGGTGGAGGGGAGTTATGGTGGGAAAAAAAGAGTAACTAATGTAATAATCTGAACAATAAAGATTTAATTTTAAAAAATGTCAAAACCATAGGAAACGCCAAAAATAATAGGGAAGGCACATGGTGCTATGACAGCATTTCACCAGGGACCAGCCAGTCTGCTCCCTGAGGAAGGGATGATTGAAAAGTGAACCAATGTGTGAGGGAACACCAGGCATAGCAGGGTGGTAAGAAGTTGAGGGAATGGTGGGGAGAGCACAGCAGGCCACAGGAACATTATCCTCTGTGCACCGTGGTGAGTGTGAGCCAAGAGCATATATGTGCATGCTGGTGCGTGTTCTGAACCTGAGTGGACCTGTGTGTTTACACTGTGTGAGTGGATGTGCTAGGTACACAGCACTGCTGGTGCACTGGAAGACTCCAAGGGAGGGGGGCCAGGAAGATGGCAGAGGACAGAATCTGAGCAGCACTCTCTCAACTTTCAGAATTATGCTCCTTCACTCTTCCCTCTCCCACCCTCTCTATAAGGTTTCTTTGGGGAGTTGTATATGTCCTCATAAAAAGCAAAAATCTGCTGATGTAGCCTAATACACTGTCCGGAAAAGCAAAGCTGTCTGCCCCTGCCCAGCCTGGGAGGTTCCATTCTGCAAACCAGCAGTTCCTTGCTAAAAAGACACTCTATTGATTGAGGCCAAAGTGACTTTTTATGGGCCCAGAGACAGGAAGGCAGGGTCCTTGTTGGAGGGAGGTAGGGAAGTCCTGCAGCCAGTTGGAAAGATAGAGTGGGGGGCAGGGTGAAAAGTTAGGAGAGCCCCTGGCCAGGACAGGATCCTCTGCGTGTCAAGGGAGCCAACTATGGAGGAGGTTGGGGCTAAGGCAGGATGCAGTGTGACATCTGGCCCAGCCCCACATCCCTGTCCCAGCCTGACACGGTCACATGGAGACAAGCCAGGACAATGAGCAAAACCAAGGAAAAGCATGTGTGGTCCCAATCTTTGAAGCACCAAGGAGGAGGACTTCCCTCCAAGTAACACCTTAGTGGGCTATGCAAGTAGGCCTAGCTGTTAGGAACTAAGGGCATGATTCCCGTTCAGTCATGACTTGATTCATCAACAAATCTTCACTCCTGTGTGCCAGGCACTGTATTAGGCTCTGGGGACACAGATGTGGTTCCTGCTTTCATAAACTCTACAGTTTAAATAGCAAATAATCATTGAACGATTATTCACTTCACCATGTAATGGCAATTGTGAAAGTGACATGAGGGGAGAACACAAGTTAGGACTGTGCATGGGTTGAAGACATGATGGAGTCAAGGAAGGGGCTGCTGGTGTGTATGTTGTCCTCTGGTCCTTGCTTAGCCCTGTGGAGGCAACCTGGTCATCCAGTTGCCAGCCTTGCCCCTGCTACATTCTTACAATAGTGCCATTGCTGGTGTAACATACAGTTGGTCCATTTTCTCAACAG
Source organism: Myotis davidii (assembly GCF_000327345.1). Taxonomy (NCBI): domain Eukaryota; kingdom Metazoa; phylum Chordata; class Mammalia; order Chiroptera; family Vespertilionidae; genus Myotis; species Myotis davidii. Next base: position 12,570 of record NW_006282376.1, read on the forward strand.
ATTGAGTGTACAATGGTCTAATCCCTTCTGACTCACCATCCATTTTTGCTACGGCTGTCCTGCCAATCTTCTGAGACTGGCCCTGTACTGGTTTGGGCCTGTCCTTCCCACTGCCTCTTCTCCAGAGCATCCCTGCCCCATAACACAAAGGTCTCCTGGCAGCCACCAATGGCCCATCTGCAGGGCCCAGGAACATGTTCTTATTCCCTTCGAAACCCCTAAGAGTGAAAGATGAGGTAATATGAGTGGCCAATTCAGGTTCTCCCTGCCTAAATGTTCCACTCTTTATATCCACAGGGTTCTAGAAGACATGAGACAAAAGGTTCCTCTATCTTTACATATTCAAACCCATCCATGGCCCCAACCATAACATGGGGACTGAGGTATCATCCCCCACATACTGTCACGGGTCTGTGTCTCTTGCCATCCAGCTCCTTTTGTGTCAAACTCTACTTCCTTCCCCATTCAAACACCCAGGTCTCTAAACTCAGGATCTTCACAGTCCACAAATGCTTTTGTCTTCACCACAAAGCCTAACTTTCACATATCAAAATCTTGCTTTTATGACCATTATAATTTCTGTCCTTTTAAAACAGCAGTTCTTAACCTTGGCTCCACTTTGTAGAGACCTGAAATGTTCTTATTCCAGGAACTTCTGATTTAATTGGTCTGGGGCTTAGTGCCACAGGATTCTTAAAACTCCCAGATGATTTTTGTGTGCAGCCAGGGTCAAGAATCACTGCTTTAAAGAGTCCCATTTATGAAGAGCAATGACTTCTTTTGTCTCAGCCAGTCCCGCCTCCTCATGAAGAAATCAAAGCCTCAGCATCATTTGCTGATTCAACACACGTTGGTGGAGCCCATTTGGTGCACACTGTTTAGGTGCAAGGGATACCACAGTGAACACAATAGACCAAAGTTCCTGCCCTTGGGGAGCTGCCATTCTAATCAGAGAATGGCAAGAAACAATAACAATAATACGTAGTAAATGTCATTGAATATTTGCAAGTGAAAGTGCAAAAGGGAAGGAAAAATACGGGGGAAAGTGATCAACGATGGAGAATGGTATCAAGCTAGACCTTATGGAGAAGGTGACATTTGAGAAAAGACTTGAAGGAGATGAGAGAGTGAGTCAATGCAAAGTCCCAGCATAAGAACCACAGTTGATATTTCACAATACTATTCTGCTACATGTATTTGGAGGGAAAATCAGCAGGACTTAACAATTGGACATTGGGAGCAGAGAGGAGTGAGAGAAAAATGATGCATTGTCAATGATTACCAGATTTTTTGCACAAGTGTCCTTAACTAAGCTGAGGTCATGGGACCTGGGGGTGGAAGTCCAGAGTTATTCTGTGCTGGTGAGATGTCTGTGAGACAGCCCAGTGAACCAACAGAGACCAGGGAGAACCAAATACAACCATGGAATACATCTGGCTTGACGTCTGGTTTTTACAATTTTATATGATTGGAAAAAGCAAAAGGAGAGTTCTATTTCCTGACATGAAAATTATATAAAATTTTAATTTTTATAAGTCAAAAAGTCGAGAAAAATAATATTTCGTAACACATTACTACTCTATGGAATTCTATTTTTGGTGTCCATAAACAAAGTTTTATTGGAACACAGCCATGCCCATTTGTTGTCATTGTCTGTGGGTGAGTTTGCACTATAATGTCAGAGCTGAATAGTTGGAACAAATAACATTTAGCCCACAAAACCTAAAATATTCGCTCTCTGGCATGTTACACAAAAAATTTCCTGAGCCCTTACATAGGCATTTGGATCCATGAATCTGGAACCTAGGAGGATCATCTTAGGGATTTTCAACCAGTGTGCCACAATAATTTTAAAAACATACAGTACCTGATTATTTAGTCAGAAGCATTGATGTCTATTCCTTAGACTGTTAAATAAAGATAATTACAACAGCCACAAAATTACAACAACACAACAATAGCTGCCCAGTGTAAATGAATCAAAGTTATACCTTATTTTTGTCAGATGGGCAACTTATATATTTTTTTGTGTGCTTCAGAATTTTAGTAATTAGTTCATGTGTACCATGAGATGAAAAGGTTGGAAATCACTGCTCTAGATAGATGATATAAAAGTAGGCATCGTTCGCATCTGGAGGTACTTAAGCCATGGAAGTTGGTAAGATTGGAGAGTGACTGTGGAGGAAGAAGGGAATAGGCTGAGGCCTGGCCCTGAAAAAGTTGGATATTTGAAAGTTGGCTAGAGAAAAAGGAACCTTAAAAGGAGATGGAAAAGCAGTAGTCAAAAGCTTGGAGAAAATTTCAGAGAATATGTTGTCATGGAAAAAAAAGAAAACAAACATAGTAAGAGAAACTGTGTCGTCAAAAAGTCAGTGCTCAACAATATAATCATAGTAGAGGACTTTAATACCTCACTGACAACACTGGATAAATATTCTAGACAAAAAATCAACAAAGAAACAGCAATCCTAAATGACTCACTAGATCAGATGGACTTAATTGACATCTTCAGAACATTTCACCCCAAAGTGATGGAATATACATTCTTCTCAAGTGTACATGGGACATTTTCAAAGATAGACCACATATTGGGTCACAGGCAGTCTCTCCAAATTCAAGAAGATTGAAATCATCTTCTCAGATCACAACGGCATAATATTAAAAATAAACTACAATAAAAAATGCAAACACTTGGAAGCTGAATAGCATGCTATTAAACAATGATTGAGTTACCAAAGAAATCAAAGGAAAAATTAAAAAGCATCATGGCAACAAAAGACAATGAAAACACAACTATTCCAAATCCATGGGACACAGTGAAAGAAGTCCTGAGAGGGAAGTTTATAGCTCTACAGGCCTACCTCAAAAAACAAGATAAACTAATAATAAATTATCTAACTCTACAACTTAAAGAATTAGAAGGAGAGCAACAAGAAAAGCCCAGAGTGAGCAGAAGGAAGGAGAGACTAAAGATCAGAGCAGAAATAAATGACATAGAGACCAAAAAAAAAACAGCACAAAAGATCAATGAAACCAAGATCAATGAACCGCTAGTCAGGCTCACCAAGAAGCAAAGAGAGAGGAGATTCTAAAAATCTCAATAGGCCGATAACTATGGAGGAAATTGAAGCAGTCATCAAAAAGCATTCAGCAAACAAAAGCCCGGGGCCAGAAGGTTTCATGGGGGAGTTTTAATAAACATTCAAAGAAGAACTAAAACCTATCCTCCTCAGACTATTGCAAAAAATTCAGGAGGAAGAAACACTTCCAAGTTCATTCTATGAAGCCAGCATCACCCTAATACCAAAACCAGATAGAGACAACATAAAGACAGAATTACAGGCCAATATCTCTCATGAACATCGATGCCAAAATCCTCAACAAAATTCTGGCAAATCGGGTCCAGCATTACATCAGGAAGACCATACACCATGACCAAATAGGATTTATCCCAGAGATGCAAGGGTGGTATAATATCTGCAAATCAATAAACATGATACATCACATAAACAAACCCTATATGTTAAAAGCCTAACATGCAAATCAACTGAATGGGGGAATGACTGGTGGGACGACCAGTCATTATGACGTGCACTGACACCAGGGGGCAGACGATCAAAGCAGGAGTTGCCCCAATCTGAAGGCCCCAGTCCAGCCAAGGCTGGTGCCAGTGAAAGCCCCCCAAATGCCCTGCCAGTCACCCCGCAGAGGGAGGTGACTGGCGATGAAGGTGGGTGGCCGGATGGGGGTGGGGCTAGCCAGCAAGCAGAGGGAGGTTACTGGCAACAGTGAGGGGTGGGATTGCCAAAAGGGCAGTGCCAGGCTGGCCAAAGCAGGTGCCACTGGGGGCCCCCCAATCCCGCCACTGGGAGCCCCACAGATCGGCTCTGATCACCAGCCAGGACTAGGAGCCCTACCCATGCACGAAATTTATGAATCGAGCCTCTCATAGTAAGATAAAATCGCATAGTCATATCAATTGATGCAAGAAAAGCATTTGACAAAATACAACACCCTTTCTTAATAAAAACCCTCATTGAAGCGGGAATAGAGGAATTAGACCTCAACATAATAAAGGCCTTATATGAAAAACCTACAGCCAACATCATACTCAATGGATGAAAACTAAACTCATTTACCCTAAGAACAGGAACAAGACAGGGATGCCCACTTTCAACACTCCTGTTCAAAATAGTACTGGAAGTGCTAGCCAAGGTGATTAGATAAGAAGAGGAATAAAAGGTATCCAAGTTGAAAAAGAAGAAGTAAAACTGTCATTATTTGCAGATGGCATGATACTTTACATAGAAAACCCTAAAGACTCCATCAAAAAATTATTAGACTT
>NW_006282376.1:19196-20070 GCF_000327345.1 Myotis davidii
TATTGGGGAGGCGGATAAGGGATCAACCAAAGGACTTGTATGCATGCATATAAGCATACCAATGGACACAAGACATTGGGGGTAGGGCATTCTGGGGGAAGGTCAAGGGGTGAAAAAGAGAGAGTAATTTACTACTCTTTGTAATATTTTAAGCAATAAAATAAAATAAAAAGAATAATATACAGGAATTCAACAGTAAAGTAGAGGATGCCAAGAATCAAATCAATGTTTGAAATATGAGGAAGCAAAAAACACCCCATCAGAAAAGAAAAAGAAAAAAGAACCCAAAAATATGAGGATAGTGTAAGGAGACTCTGGGACAACTTCAAGCATACCAGCATTCGTATTATGGGGATGCCAGAAGAAGAGAGAGAGCAAAATATTGAAAATCTATTTGAAGAAATAATGACAGAAAACTTCCTGTACATGGTGAAAGAAATAGACTTACAAGTCCAGGAAGCACAGAGAGTCCTAAAAAATAGGAACCCAAAGAGGCCCACACCAAGACACATCAGAATTAAAATGTCAGTTGTTAAAGACAAAGAGAGAATTTTAAATGCAGCAAGAGAAAAGCAGTTAGTTACTTACAAGGAAGCACCCATACAACAGTCAGCTGATTTCTGAACAGAAACTATGTAGGCCAGAAAGGAGTTGAAAATAATATCAAAGTGATGAATAGCAAGGACCTACAACCATGATGACTCTGCCCACCAAAGCTATCATTTAGAATTGAAGGTCAGATAAAAAGCTTCACAGACAAGAAAAAGTTAAAGGGGTTCATCACCACCAAACCACTGTTACATGAAATGTTGAAGATATTCAAGAAGAAGAAGAAGAAGAACCAGAAGAAGAAGAAGAAGAAGAAGAAGAAGAA
>NW_006282376.1:20126-25989 GCF_000327345.1 Myotis davidii
GGGGGGGCTGCTGACAGGCAGAGTGTGTAGAGAGAGAGAGAGAGAGAGAGAGAGGGAGAGAGAGAGGAGGAGGAGGAGAAGAAGAAGAAGAAGAAGAAGAAGAAGAAGAAGAAGAAGAAGAAGAAGAAGAAATATGAACAATAACATGGCAATAAACACATATCTATCAACAATTGAATCCAAAAATCAAAATAAACCAGCAAGGAATCTAATGAACAAAATAAACTGATGAATAAAATAGAACCAGAGGTATGGAAACATGGAAGAGACTGACAAATCTTACAGGGAAGGGTAAGGTGAGAGATTAACCAAAGATCTTATAGGCATATAGGCATTACCTATGGACACAGATAATAGGTTGATGAAGTCCTAGGGTGGGGTGGGAACCAGGTAGAAGGGGGTAATGGGAGGGAGGGAATGGGGACATCTGTAATACTCTCAATAGTAAAGAATTTAAAAATAAAAAAGAAAGAAAAGATATATAAATACAAAATGAAAATTATAATACGACATATAAAAATTTGGGGAATGCAGCAAAAAGCAGTAATAAGAGGGAAGTTTATATCATTTTAGGTCTATCTCAAGAAACAAGTGAAATCTCAAGTGAATAACCTAGCATTATAACTTAAAGAACTAGAACTAGAAGAATAAATGCAACCCAAAGTCAGCAGAAGAAAAGAAATAATAAAAATTAGAACAAAATTAAATTAAATAGAGAACAAAAGGACTGTACAAAAATTAATACAACAAAGGGTGGTTTTTTGAAAGAAAACTACTGGTTACAGAGTTCAAAACTCTGAAAAGGTTAGTGAAATTGACAGACCCCTGGCTAGACTCACTAAGGAAAACAGAGAAAAGACTCATATAAACAAAATCAGAAATGAAAGAGGAGAATTGCCATAGATATCACAGAAATACAAAGGATCATACTAAAATACTATGAAAGACTATATACCACCAAATTCAATAGCCTACAGAAAATAGATAAGTTCCTAGAAATATGTAACCTTCCTAGGCTGAATCATGAAGAATTAGAAAATCTAAATAGACCAATCAATGGTGAGGAAATTGAAGCAACCATCAAAACCTCCCCCCTCCCCCGCCCCAAAATAAAAAGTTCAGGACCAGATGGCTTCACTAATGAATTCAAACAAAGTATCTTTAACATGTCAAGGAGTTTATTATCTCACATATCAGGAAGCCCAGAGATGGGAAGAGAGGACTCCAGACAGGGTACTTCAGCATTCCAGTTTTTTCTCTATGATTTTCTGAGATCTGCCCCACTATTTGTGTTGGCTGGTAGCAAGATGGTCACAGAAGTTCCCAGGGATGAAGAAGAGAGACCATCTCCTCTTGGGACTATTTATTATAAGTGATAAAACCTTCCCTAAAAGTCACCCTACAGACTCCTCCTTATGCCTTCTATGGCCTCTGCACATGGCCTGGGCTTCATCACACCATGGCAGCTGCGTTTCAGTAGCAAGCATTGAGAGGGAGAGGAAGAGAGAGAGAGAGAGAGAGGAGTCAGTTAGGAGGCAATTATTGTGACTTTGAACCAGTGATTACTATGTCCTTGAGTAGAGAAGTGGCAGGGGAGTTAAGGGAATGGGATATTTGAGAATTTTAGAGATAAACTCCAATGAAATTGGTAACCCATTGATGTGGTGGTGAGAGAGAAGGAGGGGGCAACCAGGCTGGGCTGAATGATAGCTTTGCTGGATAAAGTAAGCTTGGTTGTAGGTTCTTGGTATTCATCACCATAATGGCCATTTTTGACCTTTGAGGGGTTCCACCCTAAGGTCCCTCTTGGGCAGGGGTCTTCAAACTACAGCCTGTAGGCCACATGCAAATACAAATATTGAATTTGTTCCCATTTTGTTTTTTTTACTTCAAAATAAGATGTGTGCAGTGTGCATAGGAATTTGTTCATAGTTTTTTTTAAAACTATAGTCCGGCCCTCCAACAGTCTGAGGGACAGTGAACTGGCCCCCTGTTTAAAAAGTTTGAGGACCCCTGCTTTAAACAAAACAGAGAGGAATTTTAGAATCTGTCAAAGACAGTCTTAAGCAAAGAATTATTATAAATAATTATGTATTTCCAATTGTTAAAGGCCTTTAAAAGAGTACTTCCTCTTTCTACAGATATATCTTGATAGCCAGTCTGATAGAGACTGTACTGAGCTTTCATTCAGAAAGCCTCCTTAGGCATGATAGGACAAAGCTCATCTCAGTGCTAAGGTGTTACTCAGAGTAGCAACTATTTGGAGTTAAGCAACAGAGATTAGTAAAGGTAAGTAAATGTTTACATAAATTTAAAATTCTTAATTGGACTGGGATCAACAATATCTGGACAAACTTGGCACTAACCAAAGACAAATGGAGGCTTTGCCTTCAAAGATGAGAAAAGCTCAATTTCATTTATACCTCAGATGCTGACAAGAGTAAACAGTGAGCTCCAGCTCAGGACAGAAGTGTGAAATCCCAGCACCTATACTAGCCACTTGTTTTAGGAGTTGGAAACAGTAGAGTTCACTATCAACCATGACTGGAACTTTAGCTCCTGAGGAAAACACACCATTCATTCCAGGGAACTGTGGGTTGCTGACAAGGGAAGGGATGACCATGATTGGATTCTGTATCTGGAAACAATTACACCCTTACTGACCAACACTGAAGGTGCTCTTATGACTTATGGTTCAGTGACCTCAGCAAGTTTGTTTTAGTCATGTTAAAATCGACTCCCCATTATGGTCTCACCACACTGGGCTCTTTCAGTAGCTAAAGCAAGTAGTAGCTGCATTGATAATCCTATATAATAAAAGGCTAATATACAAATTGTCCCCTCAACTGGGAGTTTGACCGGGAGTTCAACCAAAAGGCAGGGCCGGCCAGCCAATTGCCCATGGCCCCTCCCTCCGAAGAGCCCACCCAATTGACCATGATCAGGGTGGGCCTGCTGGACCCCACCCATGCACAAATTTGTGCACCAGGACTCTAGTATTGTAATATGCATTAAATTATATGTTATTTCCTCAATTAACAGAATGAAATTACAGGGATAAACAGCACAGCCTGACACCCATTCTTTTCCTCTCTGATGTTTTCTTCTTAAGAAAAAGCACACAGCTTCATTACCAACAAGTTCAGAATAAATTAATAGGAGCTGAAGTCTGTGAAATTAGATTCACTTTCTAATTAGCAGGATAATTCACAGGCTCTCTTCTCCAGATGAGGATGGCCATTTGTGATCTCAGAAAACTGAACCCTCCCCTCTTACAAAAGGAATTTCTGATTGAAGTGTAAATGTGAATATCTTTTGGCCACCAGGAAGATTGTTTAATCCCACCCTACGGTTGGGAGATTGTGTGATCCAGCAATTTTCATTTTCAAAGGAATTGTCTCTTTACTAACATGTCCCCAGCTTAGTTGGCACCCTTCTCTATGGAGTTCAAAGTGGTTTTGAGACTTTTGTCTGTAATTTTCACATCTCAGACAGAAGAGATAGAGGCCAGAAGGGAAAGCAACTGCTTTCCTAACAGACAAGTGAAGGATGCTGAGGTCAGGAGCGAAGTTCTCAAGATGATCCAACAGGTCAGAGGCAGCCTAAGAGCATCCCAACTCTTACTTTATTCTTCACTCCCAGTAACCAACCATCACAATTGCCTCCCAAGTGTCTAAAATGGTCCAACAGGCTCAGGGGGCTCTAAGTGAGGACTCTGAAGACCTTACACAAAGTGACTTAAAAGAGCAAAATTTGCCTAATGTAGGAATGGGCTCCCTGTCCATAGCAGCTAGATGCCTACTTTCCAGAAATTTCTTCATTCATGCATGCATTCAGTTATTTGACAAATGTTTATTGAGCAAAGTACCTACTATGTGCTAGATATTATTCTAGGTGCTAGGGATATAGCAATGAATAAAATGGAAAAAAAATGTGGCTTTCACAGAGGTTATTCTAGTGGGGAAGAAAAGCAATGAATAAGCAAAATATAAAGCTTGTTAAGTAGTAATAAATGCTAGGAAGAAGATGAAGCAAGGACATGGGATTTAAAATGTCAGGGTCTCTAAAGTTTGAATTTTTATTCGGAGTAGCCAGGAACTTGACATTAAAAGAGCTCAGAAAGAAATGAAAACCCACAATTAATGCTGTGGAGGGTAATACAGATCATGGGTGAAACCTGAGACCAGATGTTTTCTATAGTATCTATTGAAGTAAATTCATTCCTACTGCTTATGGATTTGTGAACATGGCCAGTATCTGTCCTTCAGAGGATTATAGGAGTTTGAAATTAATTAATATCTGTACTGAATTGAATAGTGCCCCCCCCATTCTTGTCCACCTAGAACCTCAGAATATGACCTTATTGGAAATTATATCTTTGCAGATGACATCATCTCAGACTAGGGTGGGCCATAAACTCAAGGAGTGGTGTCTTATAAGAAGGCTATCAGAGACACAAAGAGCACACGGGGTAAGAGAGCCATGTGAAGATGGAGGAAGACATTGGAGTGATGAAGCTATAAATCAAGGATCAACAGCAGCCTCCAAATGCTAAGAGAGAGGCATGAATCAGACTGGAGGCTTCCTAAGAGCCTCCAGAAAGAACCAACCCTGCCTACACCTTGAGTTTTATTTAAGCTACCCAGTTTGTGGTAATTTGTTGCTACAAATCCTGGGAAAACAACACAGATTTTGGTACCTTTAGATGGTGCTGCTGTAACAAATCCCTAAAATGTGGAAAGGTTTTTGGAAATGGGTCATGGGTAGAGACTGGAAGAATGTTGAGACAAATGATATAAAAAGCCTAGATGGCCTTGAAGAGATTGTTAGAGGAAATATGGACATTAAGGAGATTCCTGAGGTGAGAGCTCAGAAGGAAGTTTAGGAGGATAGTAGAGAAAGCCTCTATCATCTTAGAGAGAACATATTGTCATGAAAAGAATGTTGATAGAAATATGAACATTAAAGATGTCTCTTATGAGATCTCAGGTGAAAATGGGAAGTATGTTATTGGAAACCAGAGGAGAGATGATCTTTATTATAAAGTGGCACAGAAGAGGGTTGAATTGTGTTCTAGAGCTGCGTGGAAAATAGAATTTGCAAGTGATAAACTTGGTTATTTAGCTGAGGAGATTTCCAAGCATAATATGGAAGATGCAGCCTGGTTTCTTCTTGCTGCTTCTAGTAAATGTGAGGGGAAATAGATAAATTGAAAAGAAACTATTAAGCAAACAGAAACCAAAACTGGATGATTTGGAAATTTTTCAGTCTATTCATATCATAAAATATGCTTAAGCCATGCTCTGGAAAGAACAAGAGTGTGGCTGGACAACCTTCTACTCTAGAGATTAGGTATATAGTTCATGGATTCAATGAACCATTTCTGCAGGAATAGAGGTGGGTCTATCCAGAAAGGCTCCATAGAGAACTGTTGTGTCTCATGACATGGGTTCTCTTGACAACACAGAAGACCCACAAGGATTTTGAGACTGTTATAATACCAAAAATACTACCAACTTGGACTTAAGGGAACAGAGATGGGACAAAATTAAGGAAATCTATCTACTTCTGGGGTTCTATAGGCAGGAAACCAGTCAATAGAGCTACTGAGATGTGAATATGGTTATCTACTTATATAAAAATCATGGGTGGTGTTCATCACGACCACAACCGCTGAGACCAAGCAGAAGGAAGTCAGTCCTTCAGGGGTTGTCTTGGCAATGGCTTCGCCCTCCCCAAGCTGTTTCCTGTAAGGGTGGGGTTTGAAGCAGGAACACGCCCTGGGAGCATGGAGGCATATCTTTCTAAAGTGTGCCGCGCCAGCACGGGATGAACCTGAGTGAGGGCAGCTGAAAGGCTTAGA
>NW_006282376.1:27751-33063 GCF_000327345.1 Myotis davidii
TGAAAAACTGGGAGCTGTTTGTGTTCGGTCCGGCATTTGCCATGGACAAGATGCCAGGACCTGTATGTTTCAGGGCAAAGTTCTCATCCTCAAATTTCTCCCCATAGCTGGACTTGCCGCCTGTGCCATTGTGGCGTGTGAAGTCGCCACCCTGGCACATAAATCCCGGAATAATTCTGTGAAAGCAGGAACCTTTATAACCAAATCCCTTCTCCCCGGTGGTCAGAGCACGGAAGTTTTCTGCCGTCTTTGGAACCTTGTCTGCAAACAGCTCGAAGGAGACACGGCCCAGGGGCTCTCCGTCGGCGGCGATGTCGAAGTACACGGTGGGGTTCACCATGGCTAGTCTCGGGCGGCTTTGGGGCGGCGGCGTCTGCAAAGCCATTAATTCCCTTTTAATGTACATGAATTTTGTGCACCGGGCTACTAGTCCTTTAAGAAAAGGGAAGAATGACTTTGGGGGAGGGGAGGCTCAAGGCCAGTGGTGCTGCCTCCAGCATACACCCAGACGAGGGCCAGTGATCAAACCTGCATCCCAGGTACGTGCCCTTGACCAGAATTGAACCCATGCCCCTTCAGTGCACAGGCTGTCACTCTAACCACTGAGCACACTGGCCAGGTCACTGAGGTCCATTATTATAATGACTTACCATAAATTGCCCTCTGGCTCCAATGACTCACATCTCTCCCACATGCAAAATGCATTCAGCCCCTTACAAGATCCCCATATTTTCAGCCAATTACATCATCAGATTCCAAGTCCATGAATTCATCATCTAAATCAAATTTAGATGTACATGGGGCTTCTAGGGTACAGTTCCTTGGATAGTGCTCATGTTGATCTAGTGACCTATAAAGTAAAAACACAAATTATTTGACCTTAACACATGTAATAGAAAATGGTGAGACAGTGATTAGCTAACCCTCAAGAGACACCTCCATTTTAAAAGGGGGTGAATGAGAGGCACATAGTAGTCACTGTTCCACTGTAATTTTGAAATCTAGCTGGGCATATGTCAACAGTTCCCCCAACTTTCAGGACAAAGAGTGTTCCTTAATTAGGGCTTACTTTTTGCTTTCTGGGAGTGGTTCCCTATGCATTGTTTTCCTTGATTCTTGGCTTCATACTCTGGGCTCTGAGCTTCACCATTTGAGACATCTTCACATTTTTTAAAATAGATTTTAGAGAGCGGAAGGGGGAGAGAGGAAGAAAGGGAGAAGGGGGGAAAGAGAGAGAGAGAGAGAGAGAGAGAGAGAGAGAGAGAAAAATATTCATCGGTTGCCTCCCACATCCAACTGGGGATCAAACCCACAATCTAGATATGTGTCCTGACCAGGAATTGAACCTGCCATCTCTTGGTGTACAGGATAATGCTCCAATCAACTGAGCCACACCTGCCAGGGCTGAGACGGCTTTTCTTTGCAATAACTAATGGATCATATTTACAGCTGTATGCCTTTCTCTACCTGCTTCCTGGTGTGAAAAGTTGGGATCTCAGAGACCTTTTCATTTTGCTGTTTCTTTTTTTTTTTCTTTAATCCAAGTTAGTAATATTTTTTCCAGGATAATTCTCTTTGAAATTGTGTGGATTTCCCATGAATCATGCTTCAAAATCCACTTTCATAATACTTTCCAAGTTATGCCTTTTTCTACTTTGAGTAGATGTCAGTTTGTGTTTGTAACTCTCTTGTTCAGCTGAAAGGATTGACTAAGCATCACCTCAAATCTTCCTAAGATCTAAACAAAAAGCCTCACAGTCACAATCTTGATTCATTCTTTGCCCTGAGACCATTTCTTACTTTGAGAATCTTTTTCCAAGAGACTGTCTTGAAACGTCTATATTGTCTATAAGTTCTTGCAAACCCAATACTTCCTTCTTGAGTTCCTCTTTCCTTACAATATCTTATCATGTGCTGCTTAAAGAAGCCAATGGGAACTTTCAATGTTCTTCCTGAAATTCTCTTCAGCCAGCCCCACAGGTTCATTAACTATATTTTCTGTTCTCCAATATATAATTGTTTCACCACAATATAACACAGATTGCCCTTTCTCCAGCCTCCAATAGCAGTTCCCTCACTTCCCTTCCAGCATTCACATTCTCATCATCCTACCAGCCTCCAGCTGCCACTCAGCCCCAAAGTCAGACTGGAAGTGGTCTGGGTCCCTCTAGGCCAGTGGTTCTCAACCTTCTGGCCCTTTAAATACAGTTCCTCATGTTGTGACCCAACCATAAAATTATTTTCGTTGCTACTTCATAACTGTAATGTTGCTACTGTTATGAATCATAATGTAAATATCTGATATGCAGGATGGTCTTAGGCGACCCCTGTGAAAGGGTCATTCAACCGCCAAAGGGGTCGCGACCCACAGGTTGAGAACTGCTGCTCTAGGCCAAAGGAGAGGCTCTGGCCCAGAGTAAGTGCTCAGTCAATGTGTGACAAATGAACAAGTGAGCATGTGCAATGTATTCTCCTCACTGACCGAGAGGCATGTGCATCAGGAGAGAGAAATCACCCAGCTCCGTCCTATGCCTCATCTCCACCCCTTCACTATGAGCTCTGGCTTTGGTTCCCTCCTCTCCCCACTCACTCCCAAATGTAGGCCACGCCTGGAAGGACACTCTGAGTGGCCACAAATTCCTGCCATTCCACCGTTTGGAGTCATCATGTCTGGGCTACCATGATAAGAATGGGCTCTCTCCTGAGGCCCAGAAGCACAGAAGCTTCATTCTGGAGCCACAGACACAAACTGGTAGCAAAGGACAGAAATCAGTGGTGGGGGTGGGACAGTATGCACAGGAGCGTCACCACTACCATGACCTCTGGCTGCTGAAAGGGCCTTTCCAGCCACAACCCTAGATGGCCAGACTGTGAAGGGCCACAGCCACTGCACATGTGGAAGTGGAGGCCCAGAGAGGAGCCTGTGGTCAGTGGTCAGTGGTCAGTGGCAGAGCCATACCTCGGGGCTGGCAGTTTATCAGTTTCTCTCAGGAAGTCTCTCAGCAGACTCTGACACAGATGGGAAGACTTGCCCCAGACACTGAGCAGAGGGTAAGGGGAAATAGAGTGAGAAAACAGAGAGGGCCCTGCCCCCTCCCCAGGGAACACCCTAACAGAGCCCTCTCCCACCGAAGGCCTCCTGTTAGCTAGGCCTCGGTGAAGCAGGGCCACGCCCTGGGAGTGTCTCTAGGTCCAGAGGTTGCCATGTTTTTCCCCACCGCATTCCTAATGCTCATCCAGTATCCCCACTGGGGTTTTGAGGCAGCCTGGACACAACCTTGACCAGGCCCCAATCCCTTACCCCTCTCCTCTCCTGGCCCTCCCACCGCTTCCAGGCTACAGACCCACACCCACCAAGCTGCCCGCCTGAGTCAGCCCTGAGTGCACAGCCTACACATGCCCTGAGCTCACCAGTCACTCACTCTGTCCCCGCCCCTACTCTGTGCTGGGCCCAGGAGACAGCGATGACTCAGAGCCAGCTCTGCCCTTGGGTCCTTCAGACGTGGACAAATAGCCATTTTCCCTTTGACGAGCAGATTCATGGTTTTCGCTCAGGAGAGGTACAGAGAGCCTGGGAAATGTTGCTCCCTCTGGCTCCAGAGCAACTTTGAGGGCAGAGAGACCCATATCTGAGATCCCCTTCCCCAGTCATCACCTTCCCCCTGGGATTTTCCATAAATCCTCTGGTGAAGAGAAAAAAGGACTAAGAGGAGTGAGGGAGGCCTGGAATGAGGCACTCTCAGACACAGGCACACACAAGAGCGTGCACGCACACAAAGATACACACACACCGATGCACACACACAAATCTGCATGCTTAGACACACAAAGGCATACACAAAGTCACACCCAGATAAAAGCACACATAAACACACTTACCTACATCATCAGGCAGATCTCATGCAAACACGAAGACAATATGGAGGGCACACATACCAAAGCCACAGCACATAGGCACACACAGACACACACATGCAGACAAGTCCACAGCAAGTCCCCAAGCCTCCTGACTGCAATGGGCACATGGATCATGTTGGTTCTACCCAGGACTGGACGGTGCCCTTCCCTGCAGCCTAGGGTTTTGTGGCAGCTGCTGGTTGGGTAGGCTGCAGCCTCTGACAGAAAGAGGGGAAATGGAGATCTGGGGACATCTTCCAAGGAAGGAAGGTACACTCAGAGGGAGCCCTCAGCCAGGCTCAGGGGTGCACCCCGTGGCCCTGGTACAGGGTGGGTCCCAAGAGAAGTGTCAGATGGCATTACAAGCCCAGGAGGGTACAGCTAGCCACACTCCCCCCACTTCAGGCCAGGAAACTCCTACCTAGTGTCCAAATCAAGAGTCTGCTCCCTGGGGTGGTGGCAGGGAGGGCTGAGGGGCTTTAGCTTCTCTCCACCAGCCTCTGCTTCAAGGTAGGACAAAGCCCCCACTGTAACCCTCCCCTGACTCTGCTAGGAATTCCAAACACAGACCTCCAGCTGCAGCCGATTTCCAGGGTGGGAGGCAGAGGGCTGACTCCATGATGCTCAGAGCATTTATAGCCAGTGGGAAACTGCCCTGGGCCTCCCTGACACCAGAAATAAATGATTCCAGCCACAGAAACCCACTCGGACATGGCTGGAATGACCCGCTGGAGAGTGCTTTCACATTGAGGACTTGTGGTGCTAGTGGCAGCCACTGCTGTGAGCCTAGGCAGGGCTATTTGTGCAGCACGGGTCAAATCACACAGCCTGTAGGCCCCAAGACCCCAACAGCCCAAACCACAGCCACCAGCAGCTCAATCAGGGGGCAGGAAGCTGGAGGCCCAGCTTTGTAGACAGCAGCTGCTTGGAAGTAGCTGTCTGTGGACAAAAATGGGGTTTTGTCTTCTTAAACAGAAAACCTAGTTTCTTTTTCTTCTCACATAACTCCAAGGCTGCTGACTAGCTCTAAAAGGAAGAAACAGGCACATGAGTTCCCTGGCTCATGCAAGCCCCCACCGTCGCTAAATCCCCCAAGTGTTTCCAGGAGTCCCAGGAGGTGACTGGCATGTACTCACGGATGAAGCTGGTCAGTTGCTGTATGACAGCTGCAGACTTATTCCTCTTCTGCTAGGGATTGTGTCCACCTGACACTACTACCATTTCCGCTGGGTACTAATATGGGAAAATTGGAGTGGAACGTGTGGTGTCTCTCTGGGCAGGATGGTTCCCGGGCTCTTTGTCTGGTGGGGTCGAAGGATGAAAACATGGACCAAAAATGGTATAGCAAAGATGGAAATTTATTGAGAAACAAGCACAGACTCCTACTTGGGGAGGGGCAAAGAGTCCCACAGCAC
>NW_006282376.1:33085-37095 GCF_000327345.1 Myotis davidii
GGAAGTGTCCCACTGAGTCCATTTTTTCCACAGCTTATAAAGGCTGCAGATTTTTGTGCCTTGATATACCCTCTGATCGGTCACTATCCCCTTAGCTTGGTTACTATAGCAACTCCAGAGCTTAGACCTTACGTGAAGTACGTGAGGTTCCCTCCTTCTTCTCCCTTATTGTTTCCCTATTTCCTCTGGGCTTTCTTCCTCCCTCTTTGAATGAGGGGCTTCCTTCCCTTTATTCCATAAATGTATATCTTTTGGAGCTCTCAGCTCCCTTATCTTATGGAAATTGCCTATAGAGCTGTGCTTTTTCCATGGACCTCTTACTTCTTAAATTTCCCTAAACCTGCCTATTTCACACCTAAAAATTCCTTTCAGAACTACTGGCTGCCTCCACACCACTGTGAGAGGAGAATGCAAAGCTGCCCCACAGCGGGGCAAAGTGGGGCAAAACCTCTCTCCTTTGGTGCCAAGCTCCATCAGAGCAGAATAGTGCAGGGCTGTCTTAAGAGAACTTTATGAAAGGACTTTTGCAGTTCTGACCATCCCTCTTATCTTAGCATCCATACATGAAGCCATGGAGGTTGGTGATGGAGAGAGAGACAAGGCTGGACCCAGAACTACTTCACCCCTTAATGCCTTCGCTGATCCAACCCATTGGCCTGGCCACTTTTTCCCAAAGATAAGGACACTTCCCCAAGGACCATGGTCTACACAAAAGAGGATGCTGTCTCACCAGTTGCCAGATATACTACCTATACTAATAAAAGGGTAATATGCAAATTGGTCACAACTCCCTCACAGTCATGACCAGATATGCTAATTAGTCATGACCAAATATGCTAATTAGTCATGACCAGTATGCAATTGACCATCACTCCAACACAATAATAAAGAGGGATATGCTAATTATCCCTGATATGCTAATTAGTCACGACCAGTATGCAAATTAACCATCACTCCAACACACAAGATGGCCGCCCCCATGTGGCCACAAGATGGCTTGCAGGGGAGGACAGTTGTGAGCAATCAGGCCTGCAGGGGGCGGGCAGTTGGGGGCGACTGGGCCAGCAGGGAAATAGTTAAGCATCAATCAAGCTGGCAGGGGAGTGGTTAAGGGTGATCAGACTGGCAGGCAGAAGTGGTTAGGGGCAATCAGGAAGGCAGTCGAGCAGTTGGGAGCCAGCAGTCCTGGATTGTGAGAGGGATGTCCAACTGCCCGTTTAGGCCCAATCTCATAAGGATCCTCCCATGGGCATTTTCCCTCGAGTGGTCCCAGATTGGAGAGGGTGCAGGCTGGGCTGAGGGACACCTCCCCCAGTGCACAAATTTCGTGCACTGGGCCTCTAGTATAATATATAGCCTTGTCTGAATTCTGGAAATGGGCAGTGATTTGGCTCAAGCAAGGAGCTGTTACAGTGGACACACACTGAACTTGCAAAAATAACAACAGCACCTCAAAAATGTCAGAAGCAGGCTTGGCTTGGTGCTGCTCACCACCATCTTCAGGTGAGAATGCCCATGGGGGGATCCTTGTGCTCTGAAGAGGACTCAGACCCAACCACCACCGCTCTCCTAGTGTAATGAGCAAGGGCAGAGGATCTAAAATCAATGCTCCCCAAACTCCTCACCCACTTGCTTCTTCTCCAGATAAAATGAAGACTGTTGGTCTAGAAGACAGGAGGGATACTGACTTGGGCTGGAAAGCATTGTTCTCCCACGAGCCCCCTCCCCACACCTCCAGCTCTGGCCTCCAGGACCCTTGCTTCATCTCTTTAGCTCTCACCCTGCTGCTCTGAGATGGCCCCCAAAGACTGAGGACATCGGTAACCGGCCTCCCCAGGGACTCTGCTCGTACTTCAACCTCATTTCCCCTTCAGTCTTGCCCTGGGTGATCTTTCCAGAAAGGCTTTAACTCGTTACCTTTGGCTTCCATATTTACAGGAAAGTTAGACTGTAGGGTTGGCCTCTGGCTGGATACCACCCAAGTATCCACACTCTTCAAAAAAAGCAATGCTAACAGCATCCCCAGCTGCATCCTTCTTGGGCTCAAGCAGCCTGGAGAGGTCTCTTGGGAGAGCAGGGGCCCCTAGAAGAGCAGATCTTCATTTTTCTCCTAAAGATTTTTGTGTACACATGAAAATTACATAAATTTGTATGCTTTTCTCCTGTTAAACTGTCTTATGTCAGTTTAATTCTTAGGCCAGTTGCAGAACTTAAGAAGGTAGAAGAAAGTTTTTCCTCCCCCAAAGGACCATCTCAGAGCCTGGCAGTCTGAGAATATGTGCAAGTTTTGCTGGTCATTTAATTGCCCCAAATCTTAATAAGTGCCTTAGACTTCAAAAACTCTAAAATGTCTGTGATTCCTTAAGTCGTACCAGATGCCTCTTGCTGTAATGTGGGAGTCAGATTGGCAGCATGTGGCTGCTATGATGAGTCATCTACAACAACTTAGTTCAGCTCTGAGATCAGATCTAAAAGGCAGTGGACAGTACCCCTAGCCTGAGAGACAACACCCCAGGACAGGGTACCATCACATAACTTGTGTCAAGGCACTCATCTGCCTTTGGATCAATCCCAAAGGGGAAATAGAAAAGGATTCCAAAAGGGAACACAGGAACCAGGAGGATCATAGAGGGAGGTGATGGCAGAGCCATGCACGCTGTGTGGGAAGAAAGGCATCTTGCCCATGGCCCTAAGGATTTATGCATGAAGGTGAGGCAGGGGCTCAGAGCAGGAAAGGAGGACTTCCAGTCCTGAGGTGACTCTAATCCTAGGTCAGAAGCACCAGGCATTCTGCTCACCTGACCCATGCTTCTCTCTGCCTGCAGATGTGGACAGAAGGTGAGTTCTGGGAAATTCAGCTTCTGGTTAGGATTTGTTTCACCTGGACATTGAACATAGGGTAGAGATGCTCTAATAGGTCTCTCTCTCTCTCTCTCTCTCTCTCTCTCTCTCACACACACACACACACACACACACACACACACACACACACACCAACTGTCTGTTATTATTATTTTAAAACTAGAGGCCCAGGGCATGAAATTCATGCACAGGTAGGGTCCCTAGGCCTGGCCGGTGATCAGGGCTGATCTGTGGGGCAAATGGCGGGGCGATTGGGGGGGCCCCGCTCGCACCCACCTTGGTTGGCCTGGGGCCTGCAGGCTGGGGGCAGCTCCTGCATTAAGCATATGCCCCTGGTGGTCAGTGAACGTCATAGCGACTGGTTGTTCCACTGGTCATTCTGCCATTTGGTTGATTTACATATTAGGCTTTTATTGTATAGGATAATAAATCTGACTGCAGTCAGAGACACTGTACTAAGAGGATAATAGAATTTCTCTGAGGGAGAGATCTACTCTTTTGTTTTAGAAAACACCTTAATGGATCTTTTAATTATGCAAAGCAACGCCCAGGCTGCTCTGGAGGAAAGGATGAGAAGAGAGGAAGCAACACTGCACTGCCTAATAAACTCACAGGAATTTTGGAACTATCCCAGGAGATAGCCCTTGGAAGGTACTCCCAGCAAGAGAGGAAAATATCAGGGGCCTAAGGAAAAAAGCTTCCAGAGAGAAGGCAGCCTCCCCCACCAACTCCTCCCAGCACCGACACCCTGGGGGAAGCATAGTTTTCCCACAACACGTTGGATCACTTGACCTTCATGTTAATGGACAGGGCAGCCCAGATGCTGGCATGCCGAGGCATCTGGAATACAGATTTTAACTAGTTTATTCCCTGGTCCTGCAAAGTTTTATTATAAAGCAATAAATTGGCATTTTGGTGTCTACTTCAAACTTCCTGGAGGTCAGGGAAGGGTGGAGGCAGATGGGGAATGATGAGATGGAGATGAGGAAACTCTCCACCACAGAGATTCAGGCACAACACAGGTGACCAAGGGCTGTTTGACTTTAGTTCTGTTTTGCAGTTTGCAAGGTCACCTTCTGTCTCATTGCTCCACCGAATGAGTCACCAGTACAATCTGCATCACTTGCTGGTGACTTGGTGATCGAATG
>NW_006282376.1:37111-37776 GCF_000327345.1 Myotis davidii
AGTCCAGCATATGCAGCAGTAGCAGAGACAGGGTCACACCTTGGTTCCAGCCATGCTAATTGTGCTTCCTCCAAAGGGCTACCTGGTATTCTCAGGTAATGTCCCTCCTATCTTTCATAATGGAACAGTATTTTCACATTCTTACTTGACAGTTAAAATTTTAACCTGCTATTACCTCTTTTGTAAAACACTTTTCACTGGCCCTGGAATACAGGAAGTCTCACAGGAAGCCAGCTCGGAAAGGGCTGCACCTGGAGTGAGTCTCACCAAGGTCAGGAGCGCAGCCTTCTGAGGCCAGTGGGGAAACGGGGACAGTGGGGAGAGCAGGGACAGTGTGGATAGCGGGGACAGTGGAGAAAGAGGGACAGTGGGAACAGTGGGGACAGTGAGTACAGTGGGGACAGTGAGGTCAGCGGGGGCAGTATGGACAGTGGGGGCAGTGAGGACAGTGGGGGTAGTGGGTACAGCGGGGGAAGTGGGGTCAGTGAGGACAGTGAGGGCAGTGGGGACAGTGAGTACAGTGTGGACAGTGGGGAGAGCGGGAGCAGTGGGGACAGCGGGGACAGTGTGGACAGTGGTGACAGCAGGGACAGTGTGGACAGCGGTGACAGTGGGGGCAGTGGGGACAGTGTGGACAGCGGTGGCAGTGGGGACAGTGGGGGCAG
>NW_006282376.1:38186-50589 GCF_000327345.1 Myotis davidii
GGCAGTGTGGACAGCGGGGGCAGGGGGGACAGCGGGGGCAGTGAGGACAGCGGGGGCAGTGAGGACAGTGAGGACATGAGGACACCGGGGGTAGTGTGGACAGTGAGGACATGAGGACAGCGGGGGCAGTGTGGACAGCGGGGATAGCGGGGGCAGTGGGGACAGTGGGGACAGTGAGGACAGCAGGGGCAGTGTGGACAGCGGGGCCAGTGGAGGCAGTGGGTACAGCGGGGGCAGTGAGGACAGTGTGGACAGCAGGGGCAGTGGTGACAGCGGGGGCAGTGAGGACAGTGAGGACAGCGGGACAGTGAGTACAGTGGCTTTCACTCTTCTGAAGCTTCTGCCGCTTCCGCTGCTGTGTATGCGGCTCCAGCGCTCACTGGGAGGCAGGAGGCCAGGCCCACACATCTCATCAGTGAAAGCCGCCCTTACAAGCAACCAGAGAAGGTTTTGTGGACACTTTCTGTCCTTGGGCAAACTTCTTGGTGTTTTTCCTGAATAAGCCTCAGGCTTAGAAGCACATGTATTTTAGCGGGATGTTCAGTTCACAATAGCAGAACTTTTCATCTCTTCAGTCAGCCTAATTACCGGTTAGCCTTTATCGTGAGGGAAAGCCTTTTCATGGGCGCTTGCTGTCTTTCTTCATCCTTGTCACAAAACACGCGGCCCCTTCTCACCCTCAGCCTCCCTTTCTTGGCGGGCCCAGACTCTGGTGCCTCGGCACCAGGCTCCCTTCCTCTCTGACCATCCAGACTCAGCTCTTCCCCCAGGCTCTGCCCTCGGTCCTCCCCTCACTCTAACCAGTGCTTCTCAAAGTCGCCTGCACCTACATTCAACCTGTGCACATACTGCCTGCTGCCGTCTCCGGAGGCTGGGACCCACCAGAGCTGGAGCTCAAGGGGCCCTCAGATCACACAGAGCCACCGGTGACCCCTCTCCTGGCTCGGGCCCAGGCTCAGTGGGCAGTCACTCGGGGCAGAACCCGGGGCACATCTGCGACTAGGCTTCCTGTGACATCTTCAGGAAGGCTCTTCCCAGCCAGCATGGGAAGGCTCTCCTCACAACCAGGGCGGGTGCCTCTGCAGCGCTGCCCTACATCTTCCAGCTCTTAGGTATTTAGGCCCACGTGCCCCAAGGTCACTAGGAAGGACATGTGGCCAGCACTGCCCCTCTGTGCCTGTAAGCAGACAGGGAGCATGGAGTCCATTGCTTGCACCATTCAGCACCCTCACCAGTGGTGAGAGCTCCACCATCCCCACATCCCTTCCAACACTTGCTATTACTCAACTTCTTTTTTTTTGCCAGTATCACATAAAAATCTTTTATTATTGTGTTAATTTGCATTTCTTTGATTAATAATGCAGTTTGAGCATCTTTTCAAATACTCCTTAGCCTTTTGAGTTTCTAGTCCATTAATTGTCTGATGTAACCCTTTGTTACACGCATTGTTTTGGGTTACCCATTGTTCTACATGGTGCTGCTCAGCTACTTAACTCTGCCCAGAGGCTTCCGGGAGGGAAAGGATCCGTCCAGGCCCAGAATTATCTCCACCCACAGAAACAGCTTCCATTGTTAGGAGCTGCGGCCTCCCTGGACACTCTTCTTCCTGAATTATAGCACCCACAGTGCTTAGCAAAGCGAGTGGTCCCAAGCCAGGGTGAAGAAGGTGCAAGACCCAGAAGCTCAATGATCTAAAGCAGTGGTTCTCAACCTTCCTAACGCCGCGACCCTTTAATACAGTTCCTCATGTTGTGGTGACCCCCACTTTCATGGTTACAAGTTGAACATAATTAAAGCATAGTGATTAATCACAAAAACAATAGGTAATTATGTATGTGTTTTCCGATGGTCTTAGGCGACCCCTGTGAAAGGGTCGTTCAACCCCCAAATGGGTCGCGACCCACAGGTTGAGGACCGCTGTCCTATAGGCTACATTAGGGAACAATTGCTCTGGTGGGCAGGCTTCTTGGAGGTGAGACCGAATGCCAGAAGTTCAGCTGAGGATCATTCTGACAGACACCAAGTTGAGAGTGGAGAGGGTTGACACAAAGCCCAGCTGCCAAGGACCTCCCTGTCTGCATGGGACTCTGGCCTGTGGGATGAGGGGAACTATGGAAGGACAGTTACGACCCTGCAGAGCCCACTTCCCTCAGATGTGCCGGCAGGATTGAAACATCAGAGATGGAGCCGCCACACAAAGTAGGCTCAGTAGCCTTTCACATTGAACCCGAAACCATTGCCCACCCTTTGGAAGCAAACACAACATGTGTGAGTCACTGTGTGGGCAGATGTACGTGTGTAGTATCATGTCTACTGAGGGGCATTTTAATATTAATTGCAATGTGTGTGTGTGTGCCTGTGCACTTTTGTGTCAGTGAGTGTGTGTTTATTTGGGTTAGCTAATGTACAAATGTTTGTATGAACAGAATTTGGCACAAGTGTGTGCAGCTCTTACAAAACGTAAGGCAATGGGAGGTGACATACTATGATAAATAAAGGATCTTGGGAGTAAGAAAAAAAGAAAAAGGGTTGTTATGGGTTGAGTTTGTGTCCCCCGAAATTCATATGTTGGAATCCTAACCACCAAAGGGATGATACTAGTTGGGCCTTATGGGATGATGAGGTCCTGAAAGCGGAATCCTTGCGATGGGATCAGTGCTTTATAGTGGAGACCCCAGAGAGCTCTCTCTTTCCACCAATAAGGACACAGAGAAAAGATGGTTGTCTATGAACCGGGCAGAGGGTTCTCAACATACACAAAATCTGCCAGCACCTTGATCTTGGCCTTTCAGCCTCCAGAAGTGTGAGAAGTAACTGTTGCTTAAGCCCCTCAGTCTCTGGTATTTTGTTACAGCAGCCCAAGACAACTAAGACAGGAACTAAAGGAATTAACATTGTTATTCTCCCTTACCCTCCTCTTCTATGAGTCCTTCTCTGACATTCAGCACATGTTGACTCCTAAAGTTCTGAAAAATCTCAGAGTTGGAAGGTGCCATCTAATGCTTGAAACCCTCTGCAGCTGCCCCCTCAAGGAATTGTGCTGTTTCAACACTCCTGATCCTGTCTGGGTTGCTCGTGGCCTCTCACTATTAAGTGGCTCTGATCACTGTAAATAGCGTCTTTATATTACCTGAAACCAGCATCCTTGCAACTCCACTCACTGATGCAGCTCCGATCTGATGTGACCCTATGCTAGGGTCACAAACCAAGTTTCTCTTCCCTGTGTCAGCCTCATCATGTCTCTTGAAATGTGACCCCCAGGACAAAACACAATCCTCCAGACTGTCAAAGCAGAGCGGCAGGACAGTTGAGAAGTATTTGCCATGTCCGAAACAAGGTAGGAATAGCAACTGGTATCTAGAAAATTCTAAGAATTCCTGCAAATCAAAACTGATAGGCACTTCATTAGAACAACAGATGATGAAGAACAACCAGACAATGAATGGAGAAGAAACTAGAAAAGCTAGGGAGGATTTGAAAAGATGCTCAGACCAAACCAGTAACCAAAGAAATGTAAACTAAAATGACAAAAAAGATTACTTTATGCATGTTAGACTGGCAAAAAGAGAAGGTGAGTAAAAACAAATGTTGGCAGAGATGTGGGGACAGCAGAATTCTTACCATTGGTGAAAGTGCCAAATGATGTAACCAGTCAAGACAGCAGCCTGGACAACCCAGGTAGATAAGGATACACTCACTACTCTCCAAACAGCGGATCATTGCCTGGGTGCATATCCCAAATACTTTCTCATATGGGTCCATAGGGGACATGTACAAGGATGTCCATTGTATTTGTCTGTGATTGCAGGAAGTTGAAAGTATCTGAGTATCCATCACCAGGAGAGTAGTTAGATAAAATGTGTGTGGGGGGCAGGTGTGTGTGTGTGGGGGGGGGGGGTATTCCACATATAGAAGCATTTAGAAGCAATGAACTTCATGTACTCATGGCAACATGAATGGGAATTTAACAACAAAGTGCTGAGTGGGAAAAATAAGACAGAATGAGCTCTATGACATCATATCATTTATATAAATTTAAAACAACAGCAATACATCCTGTATAATAAAAGGTTAATATGCAAATCGACTGAACAGCGCAATGACCAGTCGCTATGATGCACACTGACCACCAGGGGACAGACACTCAATGCAGGAGCTGCCCCCTGGTGGCCAGTGCACTCCCGCAGGGGGAGCGCCACTCAGCCAGAAGCCAGGCTCACAGCTTGCAAGCACAGCGGCAGTGGTGAGAGCCTCTCCCGCCTCCGCGCAGCACTAAGGATGTCCAACTGCACTAAGGATGTCCGAGGGCTCCCGGACTGCAAAAGGGCATAGGCCAGCTGAGGGATCCCCGAGTGCACGAATTCATGCACCGGGCCTCTAGTACTTTATAAGAAGACAAACAGGAAGGATGTATTCTAGGTTGGCAAGGAATGGAGAGAGAAATGGTAAATTAAAAAATAAACAAAACAAGAAAGGGGTTTTGTGTGGACTGATATTGGCGATATGCCAAGAATCAGAGGTGGAGGTATTAGTATATTTCCACTAGTGTGGCTTAAAATCATATTAGTATTTTCAAGTAGCCACACAAAGACCACTAGATTTCTTTTCCTGATATTCCTAACATCCCCACCCAGAACTTAAACAAATGTTTTTTAGACCTAAATACAAGACTCTACACTTAGTCCTATTTCAGTTCATCTTGGCATATTTGGTCTATTTTTTCAGGCTATCAAGCCCTTTATAGTCATGATTCTGTTATCCGAAATGCTGGCTGTTCTTCCTATCTAAATAGTATGCAGAATTAAGGTTCATGTGACATTTGCATTCTCCTCAAAGCTTTTCCAATTCAACTCTTAGTAGGCAGACCCTGTAGGCCAGACCCTATACCAGGTACACATGTATAGATAGGACAAGGGTCTCAAGGTCTGAGCAATTCTAAAAGTTATTACTAAATGCTTTTCTTGCTACATGTTAAAATGTAGCACAGTATCTTGCAGACCAGCTGTAAACAGAACGAGTTTGACAGGAACTCAAAGGGATAAATATAGCCAACTGCAAAGAAGAAATCAAAGTGTAATTGAGCAAATAGTGTATATAAGAAATGGCTAAGCCTCCCTCCGGGAAACAGAGCTTTGGATATGTACCTTCACTTGCTGCAAATAAATAAAACTACCTTGCATCAACCATGTCTCATTCTTGAATAGAGCACCCCAAGTGGTGAACCCTTTGAATTCAGTAACAAGCAATACCAAATATAAAGAAAGAGTTCCTGTCCTCAGGGAACTCACTGTCTTGGATATGAAAATCCAAGGCTACATTATGTTCCAGCACTATTGCTCCAAAGCCAGGGATATGGGAAAAGAGGAAAGAAAAGCAGCCGGGTCTCTCTGGGGATTAGGGAAGTGTCCCAGAGGGATAGAACTTAGGTTGCAAATTGATAGAAAAGAAGTCAGGGAGGGAGAGCTGGAAAGAGACTGGAAGGAGGAGTGGTCCTGCAAGAAAGGGAGTGAGCGTGCCCAGTTCTGTTGGCTGCCCAAACTCCATTCCAACTTTTACCAGAGTCAGTTCTCCATTTTCCCACTGGAAAGCTGCCCTACCCACTGTTATTCCATGTGCTTCTGGAAAAGCTGATTCTAACTCCTGCTCCAGGGATGGACATATGTCTCAAGAGCTGGACCATCAGAGCATCGCCTTCCTCTGACCACTGTGATTGGTTAACAGGTGAGCAACTGACCCAAGGCAAGTCAATTAGGTCCAACCAGAGCTAATCCTGGGATTTTGCTTGAGTCCCAATGTGAAAGAAATGCTCTTTCTGCTGAATTTATTCCTGTGAAGATAGAGCAATCTGAAGCTGTGGCAGCTATCTTGCCATAATATGCAAAGAAGCCTGCCGTAGTTGGAGTCAATTTAAAAACAGGGCAAGCTGAGAGATAAAAACAGCTTTCTAATGACGTTGCCTGAGTGCTTAGACCCAGCCATGCCTGAAGCTCAGCCATGTCTATCCCTGGACATTGTTATATGAATCAATAAAAGCCTTTTGCTTACATCAACTTGAATTGGCTTTTCTGTTCCTTGCAATTTAAAGAGTCCTGACTGGTCCAAAGTAACAGAAGATGAAATCAGACAAATAGGCAAGAGCCAGATGGGAATTTACATTACATCCAATAGGATAGGGGTTGTAGAAACTGAAGAATCCAGAGCAGGAAGTAAAATTACTTGATTCACACCAGAGATCACTAGATGGCCAGGGTGAGACCAGAGACAGTAAAGCCAATTAGGAGACTTTGCAATAATCCAAGCAAACAAGGATAGCACCCCAAGCTAAGAAGACCAAGGAGTCCTTGTTCAGTGTGCTATAAAAATTATCATAGACTAGCAGATTTAAACAAGATTTATTTCTCACAGTTCTGGAGTCTAGAAGTCCGAGATCAGAGTACCTGCATGGTCAAGTTCTTGGTGAGGGCCATCTTCCTGGCTTACACATGGCCATCTTTTCATTGTATTCTCACATGGTGGAGAACATAGAGAGAAGTTCTCCTGTGCCTCTTCTTATAAGGACACTAATCCCATTCATGAGGGCTCCACCCTAATGATCTAACTACCTCCCAAAAGACTCATCACCAAATATTATCACATTGGGGATTAGGGTGTCAACATATACACTTGGAAGGAACACCAACATTCCATCAATAACAGAGAAAACAGGAAGAATGGATCTATGAGAAACTTAAGAGGTAGGATCCATTGGATGCAAGAATGGACTAGAATTGAGAGAGATAGGAATAAGGGGAAAAGAACATTCTGGAATAATTCTTAGGTTTCTGTTACTGGTGATTTTATGGCCCACAGTGCCCTCCCTGGATACACAGAACACTGGAGAAGAAGCAGGTTTAGAGGGAGGAAAGGGAAAAGATGAAGGTGGGAAGAAAGAGCAATGATGTTTTCAATTCTGGACATGTTGATTTGAGATGCCTATGAGACATTGAATGAAACGTCCAATACTAATGATTCCATGGGTTTGGGGTTCAGGAGGCAGGTTCATGGTTATGGATATAGACAAAGAGTTAGAGAAGACGTCCCAGAGGAAGTGATAGAGCTAAGAACCTAAGAATGACTTAGAGAGAGCCAGGTGAAGAGGAAGGGGGAGAGCGTGTTTGCGGTAGAAGACACTGCATATACAAAGATCGCGAGGCCTCGGACGGCTCGACCTTTTCTCTGCCTGTCTGGCCGTCATTTGGAAGAAAATGGAAACTCCTCATGAATTCAGCACAAACATCTCAGAGGAACGTGTCGGGTGGGCGTATCTGCTGTGAGTCCCCAGGAGCACTAGTAAAAAGAGAACGTGGCCAGCGCACACAGGGCCAGCCATGGGGATTAACAAAAGCCAGAGGTATTTTCTTGTCAACCTTGAGCAGCAAGACAGCAGACATAGCAAAGAATAGCTAAAGCTGTTGCAAGAATGAATTTTCTTTGAAACAACGTAAATGAAAAACAAAATCCTCTTAACCTAGTGACAGTTCCTGATGGAATAAAGCATTTTCTCTGAAACTACCCCAAAATTAACAAAACCATAATTAGGATTACTAAATGATTAGATCATATTTCCACAGAGAAAATATTTACTCAGGCAGAACCTCCTCGATTCAATAGCTCTTTCAATTAGTTGTTTCTAAAGTTTTGGATGTCTACTGACTAATCTGCTGGTATTTAGAAGGATTTGTAAACCACTTGCTAAGTAGTTAAAAAGTTGAAATGTCTTTGCCAGGAAGCTACGTGGAGACCTTTGCAAGACCGCATGGAGAGGAACAAGATGTCTGGAGTGCCCCCTTACAGACAACAGAACACTACTCCCTCCGGAGCTGGGTCACCTCCCACTGGTATATTCCTGACAAACTGTCCAAGCAGCTGGGATTGTTCCAGGCCTTGGCCAAGTCTAAAGTGTGGTTGCCCCTGCAGGAGAGATAGAGCATGGGTGGAAGCCTTCCTCTGTAGAACCGAGGCCTCCATTTGGACAATTAGAGCTTATAGGGATTACACAATGCAAGTGAACTGTGTCTCTTTGAATGTGATACTGAATCAACCCTGGGCCACATGAAGCACTAAGATCTTTTTGGATTACCCTAAGATTTTGACTGGTAAGACACCTTGGAGAAACCTTGATGTGGAAGGCAAGCAAGGCTCTACCTAGATCCCTAACTACCTACTACCACCTTCTCCTGCCACTCTGGTCCTCACCCTATCTCCCAGTATGCTCACACACATTCCCGCCTGTATAGGTCACTTTCTCCCTCTTCACGTGCACTTTGCCCTGGTTGTGCCCTCTACCTTAAATGTTCTTTTCCTAAAAGAAGGCATTGGTCAGACTGAAGACCTCAGTGTAGAGCAAACATGTCAAAGTCACGGCCCATGGGCCACATGCGACCCACAATGAATATATTTGCAGCCCAGTCAATATAACAGTATGTAAGAAATGTTTTAATAAAAATTTCATAACTTAATTTTTACAATATCCTGTTACACATAAATTATTAATAATGAACTACAATGTTTGTTAATGACTGATTACTATAATCGTGTTGCATTCATTTCCCTTACGTGCAGGCGCCCTATTTCTCTCCACTAACACTAGCAGCAAATATTTTAGCAGCTGATTGCCACATATTTCAGCCCTTTGTATTCAGCATGTCTCTATCAAAATAAACCTACGTTTCTATAAAATTGAAGCTTTTGTTTTTTTGTGGCCCACATAAACTTAAACCTTGTTTATTTGGCCCGTGTTAGCCTTTGAGTTTGACATGCTTGGTGTAGAGGTACCTGGTTTTTCACGTAGGCCAGGCCTGCTTCTCTTTCAGTAGAAGTCTCTCAGCTGCCCTTCACCAACCTTGATGCAAGACCTGGCATTCCTCTTTTTTCCTCCAAGAAAATCCACTACACAGAGTAAAAAATTGATTTTGTTCTGAAGTTTCAACAGGGGAGACATAGTGGAGGTTCACATCACAGAGTACATAGCACACTCAATAGAAATTTCAGTTAGGTATTTCCACTCTCCCTGCAAAGTTTCTCCTCAGCCACATAGTCGCTTCCTCCTTGACCTTCCTCCACAAAGGTTCAGTCTCCACATCTATACTCACCCTTATATTTCCCTCTCTTTTTGCAGAGTAGTTTAACTCTTCCCTGCCTTGCTTCCAATTTTGCAGTCTCCCTCCCACAACCCCACCCAACTAACAGTCTGAGCTCCATCTTCTTTAGACAGCAATGGGGAGTAATAAATAACAAACACCATTTTTCCACATCATACCTTTTTCCCTTCTGAATGAGTACCAATGCTCCGTGCAGAGCATAGTTCGAGGCCTGGCTGAGCATGAGTGAACAGCTTTAGTGTTCTCTCTGGCTTCAGGAGCATTTGGAAGCCACCTGGCACTCCCGCCGAGGCAGCCTGGGAGATATCAGGCTGCACTGAGGTCCTTCTGAGGACCCCAGCAGAGGCAAGTTCTGCCAGAGATAGACTTGGGTCCTGCATGTGCAACAGCCTCACCAGACCACAAGAAACAGACCCAGGCTAAAGCAAGAAAGGGGAATAATCCATCTTTACAGGAAAGGATGTCCATGTCTCAATTGAGCAAGGGCAGTTTCTGTAAACTATAAAATCTAAAGTCACAGGACATTATTATTGGGTGGTCACTGGGTTCCCACGTGCCTTGGGAAAAGGAGACAACCACATCCTTTCTCTCTTCTTCAAGCCTCACCCCATATTTCCACCTGGGAAAGCTGGGGTTGCCATGCTGACCCAAGCCAGGTAACACAGTCCTCTCAGTATAGCTCCTTCCAAGGGGCAGGCCTAAAAGCTGCTGGCAGTAGAATTAAGCTGAGTCTTCAGTATCTGTTTGTATCCACACATTGCCCCAAGGGTGAAAAATAATTATCACCCTTACTCCATGGAGGAGGAGAGAAAAATGTGTCTAAGCAACTGGGGCAGACCCAGACAGGTGTCTCATTTCAGAACCCTTTGTAGGGGCTCATTTGATGGCACTCCAATCTAAGCCTGTGACTTGGAGTTACCAGGGGCTAGGACAGGGGTGGGCAAACTTTTTGACTCGAGGGCCACAATGGGTTCTTAAACTGGACCGGAGGGCCGGAACAAAAGCATGGATGGAGTGTTTGTGTGAACTAATATAAATTCAAAGTAAACATCATTACATAAAAGGGTATGGTCTTTTTTTTCAATAGTTTTATTCATTTCAAATGGGCCGGATCCGGCCCGCGGGCCATAGTTTGCCCACGGCTGGGCTAGGATGAGGGTGTGGAGCAGAGGTTTGGAGTCCTGGCTGTGAGGAATGGCTGAACTTGATATGCCAGCAGAGGGCAGCAAAGAGCAAAAACCAGGGTAGTCTGTAGGGGGACTTCTGCATTACAGTAGTCCTTGTTTACTCATGGAAAATAAGTTCCTAGACCCCCAGTGAATGCATGAAACCATGGATAGTACTGAACTCTATATAGGGTGGGACAAAAGTAGGTTTACAGTTGTTCATATGGAAAATACAATAATCCTATCTAATAAAAGGGTAATATGCAAATTAATCATCACTCCATCACAAAGCTGGTAGCGCCCATAGCCACAAGATGGTGGCGCCCAGTTCCCTCAGCCTTGCTGGAAGGAGAGAGAGTGGGCGGGCAGGCTTCTGGCCAGAGGCCAGCCGGAGCACTCAGGATACTGGGGTGGTTGGCCCGTGGAGGGAGGGAGGGTAGGCGGGCAGGGGGGCCTCTGGCCAGAGGCCGGCCAGGGCATGGAACACTGGCACCATTGCAGGCCAGGCTGAGGGGGACCACCCCCCGTCCCCTGCACAAATTTTGTGCACCAGGCCTCTAGTCCTATATAATAAAAGCCTAATATACTAAGTGTCCAACCGTTCATTCGACCATTCAACCAGTCACTATAAGTTGCACTGACCACCAGGGGGCAGCGACTCCCACCAGTAGGTTAGCTTGCTGCTTGGGTCCAGCTGATGGGGACTGGGTGAGACAGGCTGGACATGCCCTGGAGCACTCCTGTGGTCCCTCCCCAGCCCCGATCATACACTGGTGGGGGCCCTCAGCCTGGCCTGTGCCCTCTCACAATCTGGGACCCCTTGGAGGATGTTGGAGAGCCGATTTTGCCCAATCCCCTCAGGCCAGGCCAAGGGACCCCACCAGTGCACACCTGTGCACAAATCCGTGCACTAGGCCTCTAGTTAACAAATAATAATACAGAAATAAATTGTTTCCCACATACTCACAACTGTAAACCTAATTTTGGCTGACTGTGTATATACTGTTTTTCCCTATTCATACATACCTTTTCACCTAAAGGAAGCACTTTATGGTTTCTCTTTGGCATATCCAAATTGCCAGCATCACTACTCTTGCACTTTGAGGCTCTTAAGTAAAGTAATGGTGACTTGAACGTAAGCATTGTGATATTATGACAGTTTATCTGATAACCCAAATGGCTACTAAGTGACTAATGGCCAGGGAGTGTATAGAGTGTGGATATGCTGGACAAAGGGACAAGTCAGGTCCTAGTATTATGCTAAGTGTAATAAGCCAGTCAGAGAAAGACAAGTATCACATGATCTCACTCATATGTGGAATCTAATGAACAAAATAAACTGATGAACAAAATAGATCCAGAGACACAGAAGTATGGAACAGAGTGACAAACCTCCGAGGGAAGACAGGAGTGGGTGGGGAGAGATTAACCGAAGACCTTATATACATATATGTGCAACCCATGGACACAGACAATAGTGTGGTGAAGGCCTGGGGAGGGGTCAGGGTGGAGGGAGTAAATGGGGGGCGGGGGGGGGGACATCTGTAATACTTGCAACAAAGATAAATTTTTTAAAAACTTATGAATTGTTTATTGCTGGAATTTTTCATTTAATATTCTTAGATCATAGTTGACTACAGGTAACTGAAACCTCAGAAAGTGAAACCACAGATTACTGGAAACTTTGGAAACACTGAAGAGGAAAACCCTTGAAAGTATTGGACTTCCTACCATTCAGATTGGTGGGGGTGCAGAGACTTCATACATTGAGGTATTTTTGTTTGGAGTATTTTACCTCGAATCCACCAAGTTGAATGTTGTCACATATTTACACTGATTAAAATATGCATCTGCCTGGCTGGTGTTGCACAATGATTGAGCACTGACCTATGAACCAGGAGATCATGGTTTGATTCCTGGTCAGGGTACATGCCCATGTTTTGGGCTCAATCCCCAGTAGAGGGTGTATGGGAGGCAGCCAATCAATGATTCTCTCTCATATTGATGTTTCTATCTCTCTGACCCTCTCTCTTCTTCTCCAAAATCAATAAAAATGTATTTTTTAGGATGGGGGAGAAACTAAGATGGCGCGAGAGA
>NW_006282376.1:52432-61520 GCF_000327345.1 Myotis davidii
GTGGGGACAGAGACACATATGTAATTTCATAATCAATAAAAAATATATTTAAAAAAATGTATTTTTTATACATATGCATCTGGTAGATTTTACTTTCCCAAGATGGCCATAGCAATATCACCCACCCAACATGTCCCTCTGTGATGTAACCCTGCCACACTCCATCAGAAGTGGAGTTTATTTGCTCCTTGTATCTGAGTCATCCAATGTCTGCTTTAACCAGCAGAATACAGAAGAAGTGATATTGTGCCATTTCTGGGCATAGCTTTCAACTGTCCTGGCAGCTTCTGCTTCCTAACTCTTGGAATGCTCACCCTTGGGATATCCCTTTCACAGCCCAGCTACTGTACTGATTATATTTTCTTATTTTCTGTTTTATTGATGCTCTGGGATTTGGGGCCTTGATCCTCTAAGGGTTTGTTAATTTGTACAACCTCTCTTATGAGCGTGTCTTTGATGCACAAATGTTATGCAAAGAGCAGCATAATGCTCGCCAATTCCACAGAAATAACCCAAAGGACTAGCTGTGAAAGACATGGGTTTATTAGGACTTACGTGCACACTGGGGGCAGCCAGCTGGTGAAATTTTCCCCCCACCCCAACTTCTTTCAGCACAAGGTTATATAAAGTACAGAAAGCAAAGCAGAACAGGGCATGCAGGGAGAGGGGGATGTGTTTGTGAACAAGCTGTGTGAGATCGAAATACTATTTTCTTGCCAAAATCGGTTTGGCTCAGTGGATAGAGCGTCGGCCTGCGGACTGACAGGGCCCAGGTTCGATTCCGGTTATAAGGGCATGTACCTGGGTTGCGGGCACATCCCCAGTGGGGAGTGTGCAGGAGGCAGCTGATCGATGTTTCTCTCTCATCGATGTTTCTAACTATCGCTCTCCCTTCCTCTCTGGAAAAAATCAATAAAAATATATTTAAAAAAAAAAAAAGAAATACTATTTTCTTGACTGAGGAGCAGGACAGGCTCCCGAGCTCTCACAGTTGCTTCCTGATGGCCTTCATCATCTTCCAACGGTGGGAGGGGGAGTTGGAGCATGGGAAGGGGCCCATGTTCTCACATACTTTACAACAAATCAACCAATCCAAGTTCCAATCATCTCCTTTATCAAATCCTCACACACCAAATCAATATTCCCTCTGACCTAATCACCCCAGATACCAGACCACAAAGGGACCACTCCTATATCCAGAACCAACCAAAATTATTCAAATTATTTAATCCTAAACTTACTCAGCCTACCTACCCTGCCTCACCCACTCCTTCCTGCAAAAATCCCAGTAAAAGCATGTTCTCCTCCCCACCCTTTCTGCCTCCTGAGTGACCCCAGTATTTCTTGGATGGCCCTGTATGACATTTCTAGGAATCTAGAGTGAATATAAACATCTTCCTCCCTGACAATCATTTCCATATCTGCATGTCTTACCATAAGTGATTCAAACAAATCCTGGTATAGCTACCATGCGGTGAGAAGCCCAATCCACATAGAAAGGCCACGTGAAGTTATGACAGTCAATAGCCCCGCCTGAGCTCCTGACAACAGCCTGGGTCTGCTGCCAGCCATAGGAGTGAGCCCTCTTGGACATTCCACACAGAAGACCACAGCTCCAGCCAACTTCTGAGTGCAACTGTATTGGAGACCCCCAGTGAGAACTGCTGAATAATAATTGTGTTTTTAACCACACTGTCTGGGAAAATCTGGTACACAGCAGCAACCCAGAACCTGCATGATGCTCTTTCACTGGAGGGTCAGCTCCTATGGTATTAAGTTCCCATGAATGGTATGGTAGCTCCTTGCTATCAGAGATTGAACATTACTTGGAAGCTTGTTACACACGCAGAATTTCAGCCCAATCTCAAACTTACTAAACCAGCATCTACATATTAACAAGAGGCCCTAATAAATTGGATGCACGTTCAAGTTTAAGAAGCACTGCCGTAGCAAATATTGACTATACTCTGCCCAATGGATTCCTGTGGATCCTTTAAATGGTTCTCTCTGTACCTCCCTCAGCTTGTCTAGCTGCTTTATTTCTGAAAGCTTGCACCTGTGACCTTCTTCAGACACTGCCTTGGGTTCCTGGAGCTGCTTTGCCTGTACAGCTGACCGCCAGAGTGTCTGGGAGTTAGTGTCCCCTGGGGAAGCCTGCACATTGGCTGACTAGTATGGCAGTATGAAAGCCAAGCTCTCTTGCCTCGAGGTGGAACAAACTTTACAGTAATTTTATCCAGTGGTGTCCAGATCCGTTTGAAACTTGGACTCTGCCTGAAATTTCACCCCTAATCCACCTCCTCCTTCCTGTCCCACTTTCCCCAGCCCCTTTCCAATGTCTCCTAGGAATCTTCCTTAATCAATATCTTGCACGAGAACCATCATCTCAGGGTCTGCAATAGTACGTAAGACAGGTAACATAGGAACATTTCACCTAATCAAACTTAGCATTGCCCTAGCACATCCTAGTCACACAGGCAGACACTGGCTAACACACTAGAACGTATAGGATTGGGTGGGGAGAAGAGGGTGGGTAGGAAAAGGAAGACAATGCTTTTGAAGAGCTTTGCAATAGAGAGAAATAAAAAATGATGCCAGTACTTGAAGAGAAATGAAAGTGCTAATTATTTTGCTGTATAACCCATTACTCCAAAATTTAGCTTAAAACAATAAACATTTATTATATCATGCAGTTTCTAGGGGTCAGGAATTCCTCAGGGTGATCCTGGCTCAGAGTCTCCCATAAGATCACAGTCAAGATGTCAGCCAGGGCTACAGTCTCAGGCTTGAGTGGGGCTAGAGGACCTGATTCCAAACTCACTCACATGTCTGCTGGCCAGAAGCTTCAATTCCTCGCCACTTGGGCCACTTCATAAGGTTACTCATGACATTGCTTCTCCTAGAGTGAGTGATGAGAGAGACAGGTGTTCGCCAATGTGTAGACAAGAACTGGGAAGATCATGCTGCTCACAGCTGGTAAAAATCCTTAACTCTTGGGCATGGGATTGAAGAGCACAAGACATTGGTAGGATAAAGACAAATTTTCACTTTATTTACTTCTGAATCCCTTCTGTAATTTTAAAACATTAAAGGAGAAAGCTTAAATGAATTGCCAGTAGTTAGTAATGAATAAAGCTAAGTCCACAACAAAATAGCTATGAGAAGGAGAAACGACAAGGATAGAAAATTTGAATGGGGTCATAAAAAATAATCTATACTAATAATAGAGGAATATGCAAATTGGCTGGGACAGCATCACGTAATGACCAATCAGGACGGGGGTGGGGCTGCAGCAGAGAGCTCTCAGCATGCCTGTGCCAGGGGTCCGAAGGGCACAGAGAGGAAGGGAGAGCAGTTAGGCAGTTAGGGAGATCAGGCCAGGAGAGGAGAGCAATTGGAGGGATTAGGCCAGCAGGGGAGAGCAGTAAGGGGCATCAGGCCAGCAGGGGAGCAGTTAGGAGCCAGTGGTTTTGGGTTGCGAGAGGGATCCCAGATGAATTTCATCCTCTAGTGTGGATGATGATAAACCATATGTGCATGATCTTAGGTATGTCTCTGGCCCATGCAGGAGTTCTGGAAGCACACTCTGAGCTCTGGAATTGTTGCAGGGTGGGATTCCTGCCTCCTCTAAGAAAGCTCAAAGCATTCTTTTTCCCCATTTTGTTTGCTCTACCACCATAAGGGGACATCAGCTCTGACTAGCTCTATATAACTTTCTTTCACCATCTGTCTGTTTGGGGCCTGACTACCAGCTTTCTGACCTGGTCTTCATAAATACCTCAAATTCCCGCTTCCTGTGGCATGGCATGACCATTTACCCCAGATGTAGGATCCTGACTCCTCCAGCAAAGCAACAACCAAAACAATTCAGCCCCAGGTTCCAGCATCAATCCCTAAAAGTAAGAACAGATGAGAGGTTTAGTCTTAGCTCCAGAAATGCACCTGCCCTCTCCAGGTGGCCCTGCTAGAGAAATAGGCACAATTCCCAAGTTCAAGGGGCAAAAGAACCATCTTGAGCCTGACCCCCCTCTCCCAATGTCTCTGGAGCTGACTGCCAAGCAGAGTGGTCCTGGCTGTGTCAAAGGCAACATCGCTCTCGGTGTGACCCTTGGCTCAAAAGCCACCTCTCCTGGCATGAGACACTCAAGGCCCTTCATCATACACCGATGGGCATGCCTCAGGGAGAAGCGGGATTGTGGAGCCTTATAGAGAGAGCAGCACCTTAGAGATCTGCACCTGTGTCAGGATGGTGAGGGAACAGAGGACTTGGTGGTCAGAAGTGAGAGCCATGTGACATAAGGAAAGTACTCAGAGATTGAAGAGGCCATCAGGTAGGATTCAGCCGGGTGGTTTCTGGTGCCCCTTGGACAGAGGAGCAGGAGCCTTCCCAGGGTCCCCGATTTAGTGCCCTGCTCTGATCAGTGCCAGTCCACAATGGCCTGCTACTGGTTCTTGATTACTTACACAAAGAAACTGAGAGTGATTTTATACCTGTTAAATCTTTTCAAATCTAGCCTTGCATTTCAGATGGATTTTTTATTTCATTTTTCTATTGATTTATTTTTGTTGGATTTTTACAAAAGAATTTTTTGTTTTAGAATTGGGTAATTAAAAAGCAATCCTCCACCCCAGAAAATTTATGAAGCCCTGTTTTAGAAAGTCCCACATATCACAAATACACAGAAAATAAATGATTACGGAGCACATGGGACCGGGTGCTCACACTGGCAGAATGCAGCCTATAGGTAACAACATCAGGCCCCCAAAAATGCCATTCCTCAGCTTTTGCCCAATGTCCTCAACACAAAAGGCAACTATATCTGAATGTTTCAAAGCATTCTGAGTTGTGCTTCTGCCAGCATCAGAAACAGACACTGCTTCAGAGTAAAGGAAAGATTTGAGTGGCAGAAGCACTTAGGATTAAAAAAAAAAGCAAATTAATTAACTTGTCAAATCCTTTTTCTCAGGTAGCATGAATGCAGTAGTTTCAATTTTTAAATATGTTTTCATTGACTTTTAGAAAGAAAGGAATGAAGAAGAGAGAGAGAGAGAGAGAGAGAGAGAGAGAGAAACATCAATCCGCTGCCGCCTGCACACCCCTACTTGAGCATGCAACCCGAACATGTGCTCTGACCAGGAATGGACAAAGCTCAATCAACTGAGCCACATGGACCAAAACAACGCAATCGTTTCCTACAGAGTCTTCACTCTCAGGAAGACCACACATCTCTTCTCCTGCTCCTCTTTGTTTGCAGTCTTGACAATTGCACATGGTAGCTAAGGAACATTATGCAATATTATCACCTTATTTTAACTTTTAGTCTGCATATATGTAAGTATAGAAGTA
Organism: Myotis davidii; assembly: GCF_000327345.1. Taxonomy (NCBI): domain Eukaryota; kingdom Metazoa; phylum Chordata; class Mammalia; order Chiroptera; family Vespertilionidae; genus Myotis; species Myotis davidii. The sequence goes on from NW_006282376.1 coordinate 57,780, forward strand.
ACATTATGTGGTGCTAATCCTTCACATTACTGCATGAATCTAGATATTGCTTTAAGAGATAGTGAAATTTACAATGTAAGAGGTAGAAATTTATACTGTGAAATTGAAATATTTTGTAATATTTTCTGCAATAATGATCATTTGTCTCATGCAACTCCACTAAAATATTTGAACAAGACATACACAATTCATGGTTAACTTCCAAATTTAAATATTGTTTTTAAGAATTTGATGACAATCCCACTTAGTAAACTTTCCCCAAGTTGAAATTAATTTTTAAAATTATCAAAGCATTACATTGACTCAAAAAAGTAGTCTAACTTGTCTTCATCAATATGAGAAAATCTTAATTATGAAACCTAATTAAGTAACTTACAATAGGGAAGGCAAACAAATTCAATAAAAAGTATGTAATAGCTTCTGATTTATGTGTATATTGATTTTATTACTTGTCTAAACATCACCAATCAACAGAATATCCAAATATGTGTAAAAATAATCCAATTCTGTTATCTTTACTGTATTGCCATTTTCCATTAATATAAAAACCATATACAAAGTTTTTTAAAGTGTATGTGGTTTTTATATGAAAGTGTGGGCCTTCATTTAGTATAGGGGCCTGCTTAGAGCTGCCTGCCCACCAGCTGACTAAACATTAATGAGTTCACTCCACACTCAGAGAAAGAGAGCATCAGGAGGATAGAGACATGGCTTAAACACAAATATCAAAAGGGAAACATGCTTTTTAGAAATTACATGTTTTTTTTATTTGCAATTGATCCCATGTCCCATTTGTTCCTCAATTAGCAGAGATTTTTGCCTGGCTTTGGCTTAAGTAAGCCACCGTATGTGGGCCTACAGTGGATGTCTGTAAAGCCACCTCCGTCAGTGGTCTCCTCTTCTTTGATCCTAGAGGGACAGAATCTGAGCCCTGCTGAGAGGCAATGCCTCTGTCCAACATGGTCTCTCCTCCAAATCCTGCTCTGGGATCACTGCTGCTGGCCAAGGACAGGAGGCAGACAGCTCCTAGTCATCCACATTGTCCACTCTGCCCCATGCTGTTGGTGAAGACCTCCTGCTGACTGAGAAGACCAGTTTTCCCCAGGGCCTCTGACCTCTGAGCCCTAATGAAACCTCTGTTATGTACACTGTTTCTCTGCTAGAGGCATTTGCTTTGTTTCCAGGGGTGTGTGTATGTACACACACAAACACACACACACACATTCACACACACACACATACACACACACACACACCAGGCATGCATCTCTACCATCAATGCTGCAATTAACACCCTTGCACAAGGGCCCTAAGGTGAATGCTTTCATCTCTGGAATAGATTCCCAGGTGTGAGATTGCTAGGTCAAAGGGCATATGTATTTTTAATTTTAATGGATTTTTCCAGATTGATTTCTAAAAAGGCCATAATAATTTTCATCTCTACCAACAATGATTAAGAGCATGCTTTTTCCCCCACATGAAATAGATGTGGATGCTCTTTTTAATTTTTCCAGCCTGAAGGGTCCAAGCAAGTACCTTATTAGTTTAATTATTTTAATTCCCCTGAATTCTAGTAAATTTGAGCATCTTTCCATACAGTTGGATATTTTTCTTCTTTGAATTGCTTACTTATATCATTTTGTCTATTTCTCCATTGAGTTGTTTGTCATAGCAATTGATAAGAGCTCTTTGCATAAAATAGCTATCAACTTTTGTTTATCAGCTACATTACAATTTTTTCTACTCTAATGCTTGTCTTTTGACATTGCTTGCAGTATCTTTTGCCATAAAAATGATTTAAATATATATTTATGTATGTATAAAGTAAAAATATCTATCCTTTTTTATTTCCTGGTTTCCAACCTTAGTTGAAAAGGTCTTCTAACCTATTATTTATATAAGGCCTCCTTGCCAAAATATTTATTGAAAGTTTTTATACAAGTACACACATTTTTATGGATCCATGAATGTTCACAAGTGAACACCCTCAAGTAACCAAGACCCAGATCAAGAAGCAAAACATTCCCAGCACCCTAGAAGCTACTTCATGTCCTCTGCCAGTCACCAGTCACTACTCTCTGGCTCAGTTGATTGAGTGTCGTCCTGTACACCGAAGGGTTGCCGGTTTGATTCCCAGTCAGGGCACATACCTGGGTTGCAGGTTCGGTTGGGCATGTACAAGGGCAATCAATCAATGTTTCTCTCTCACACACACACACACACACACACACACCGCTCTCTCCCACTCCCTCTCTCTCTCTCTCTCTCTCTCCCTCTCCCTCTCCCTCTCCCTCTCCCTCTCTCTCCATCCCTCCCTCCATTCCTCCATCCCTTCCTCTCTCTAAGCATGTCTTCAGGTGAGAATTTTTTTAAAAATATTAACCTCTATCCTGCTTCTAACATCATAGGTTAGCCTTTGGACTTTATTTAAATGAATCATCATATGTACTCTTTTGTGTCTAGCTTTTTTAACTCAGCATTATGTTTGCGAGATTCATTTATGTAGCTCACTCATTCTCACTGCTGTGTGGTAGTCCTTTATATAAATTGCCTCACTTTACTTTTTACTGTTGGTGGACATTTGGATTGCTTCCAATTTGGGGCTATTAAAAATTGTGCTGCTATAAACATTCTTGTACATATTTTTGGTGAATTTATGTCTGCATTTCTGCTGGATATTTCCCAAGAGTATAAATTCAGGGTCACAGCTTATGTGTATTTTCACTTTTTTGTAGATATTGCCAGTTTTCCAAAGTGGTTGTACCAATTACACCCTCACCAGTAATGTAAGAGATGTCTTGGTTGTTCTATCTCCACCCAACAATTGGTTTCATCTGAGTTTTTATTTAAACCATTCTAGTGGGTATATGCTAGTGTTGCATTGTGGTTTGTCTTGCACTGTCCAGATTTTTAATGTTTAATTTTTTACATTTTAAGTCCTAATACACCTGGAATTTTATTTTTGCATATGGTAAAATAAAAGTCCACTTTGACACTATTCCAGACAGATAGCCAGATGTGCCAGATTAAATAGTCTGTCTTTTTCCCTGCTAGATCTTGAGGGATAAATAGACACTTTCCAAGTGGAATGGACTGGCGAAGAGCGCTCCAGGATGACAGAGCTGCATGAGCAAAGTCACAGAGGCATGAAGAAGCATGATGTGGCTAAAATTAAAAGTGTGCAGCAGGGAGAAACCAAGATGGTGGCATAGGTAAACACCTGAAATTGCTGCCTTGCACAACCACTTCAAAAATATAACTAAAAGACAAAACAGACATCATCCAAAACCACAGGAAGGCTGGCTGAGTGGAAATTCTACAACTAGAAAGAAAGAGAAAAGCACACTGAGACCCAGAGGAGGTGCGGAAGTAAAGTGCAGAGGTACGGAGGCGCACGTGGAAAGGGCTGGCAACTGAGGATGCAGTTATCTTTTTCAATCAGAAGGGAGTCTCAAGCTCCCAACTGCTTTGAACTCCAGTTCCGGGTGAGTCTCTGGGGACCCAGACTCATACAGGGAGAAACTGGACTGTCTGTCATTGGCCAGAACACGAGAGCTGCTTTCTCTAAAAGGTGCTTGCAGTGATTACCGCAGAAAATTGAGACCGGGGGGCCTCTTAGAGCAGGGCTGAGGATCAGCCACAGCTGTCTGCTCCTCCCTGTTGATTCCCTGAGACCCCGCCCCACCCAAACTGTGTGCAGAGGCTTTTGCATATGAAAGGCGTGGCCCTTTGCAATCTAAA
>NW_006282376.1:63019-69870 GCF_000327345.1 Myotis davidii
ATAAAGATTTAATTAAAATAAAATAAAAAAGATGTGCAGCAGCAAGAGGCACAGGAGGGCTGTGGCCAGTGTTGCTCAGTTGGTTGAGCATTGTCCCATGCACTGAAGGGTCTCTGGTTCTATTCCTGGTCAGGGCATACACCCAGGTTTCAGGTTCAGTCCCCGGTTGGGTACATAAGGGAGGCAACCTATCAATGTTTCTTTCACATCAATGTTTCTGTCTTTCTCCCCTAGGTGAGGATTTAATAAAAGAGGCACAGGAGGGTTGGCAAAACCAGATCTTGCAATTCTTGCAAGAGGACAAGGCTCAGGCTGCTGTTGAATGGGAGCATCAAAGGAAGAAGGACCTTCTCTACTTTGGATATTTGGAAACATTCCTTGATCCTCATTTTGAAAGGTGTGATTATCAAAACGTCACTCGTAGGGGAGTGTTGACAGAGGCACTTACATATGTTATTTCATTTAATCCTCCCAATGACTTCATGAGGGAGGCACTATTAACCTCGCTTTACAGATGAGGGCATAAGGCTTAGAGAAATCAAATGGTTTGTCCTCAGTCACACAAGTAGTAAAAGCTGAGACTGGACCCCAGGTCTGTCTCCCTCCGTAGTTCCTGCTCTTCCTTCCCAACACACCACTGGCACTGGCAGTAGACGGTGAGTGGAGCTTCCAGGCACTTCCCAAATAATGGAGCATGTGATGAAACAGAGACTTATAATCATCATTTCAGGCCCTGCCAAAAGAGCCTGTTGGTGGCTGTTTTCTCTTCCCCAGTCACAGAGCGGTTGATTTCTTGAGAAACAGTCACGTTCTAGGCAGAAATGACCTCTTCAGCTACAAGGCATGCCCATGGACACGTTGTATGCATCTGTGGAGAGCAGGGAACAGCTCACTGGACGAAGCAGAGTATGATGAGACAGACAGAGAGCACGAAGTTGCTTCTATCCTCCATCCCTTCCTCAATCACAGTTCTAGGTCACACAAGGTCCATCTGCTCTTCTTTTCCCAGTTGGAAGAGATCTCTGTGTCCTACATTAACCCCCCTGGGACCTGTGCTGTCCTGGGCTGGTCTCTGTTCTCCACGGCCAGGGAGACGTGAATACTCACCGATATGAGCACCCTGGCACTCAGACACACAGAGATGACATACAGTGTCCACACTGACACAGAGCAGAGCCAAACACCCACTTCAGAGAACTTGCCTCCTGGAGCATAAGACCCCAGAGAATCATTCTAGTTCAGGGTTTTCAAATTATGCATGCAAGTTATTCTGCAGAGGGAAATTACACAAATAAAGAAGCAACTTCCCACCAAAGGGAAGATTTTTACTGATAGAGATAATTGTAGAAAAGTACACTGAAATTATGAGGTGCCATTTCCCTCTATCAGATTGGCAGTGATTTAAAAGTTTGAGAATACCCACTGTTGATGGGAATGTAAAGATATGCCATTTGGTAGAAAAAAAATAAATGATTACAGCTTCTGGGGAAGGTAACTTGACAATATATGTAAAAATGTTAAATGCAACTACCCTCAAACCCAGTGATTCCACTCATAATATTTTACAAATATAGATAGCTATAGATACACACATATCACAACACAAAAATAGTGATTACAGAAGTTCATGGCAGCATCTATAATAATAAAAGCATAATATGCTAATTAGACCTGACGTCCTGCCAGACAACCTTCTGGTCGAAGCCGGGGCTGTGAGGGAAGCCCAGGTCCTGGATGTCTGCAGGTGGCCAGAGGGAAGTCCGGGTCCCAGGTGCCAGAGGGAAGCTGGTGCCGGCAGCTGGGGGAAAGAAGGCCTGCTCTTGCATGAATTTCGTGCACTGGGTCTCTAGTTTTTTTTTATAATACCATAAAATTAGAAACAACTAAAAAAATCCATTAGTGGAAAACTGGCCAAATAGGGATATCCATTCCATAACATACTAGCCATTTAAAAGGATGGGGTGGACCTCTATGTTCTGACATGGAAATATGTCCACAATACATTTTTTAATTGGAAAAAAAAAGTAAGATACAGAAGAGCAAACTGTTTTCATCCTATTTGTGTTTTAAAAAGCATGTTTGTTGAAGGAGGGCCAAGATGGTGACATAGGTAAATGTGGCACTCTGATCCTCCCACAACCACATCAAAATTACAACTAAACTACAGAACAACCATCATTCAGAACCACCTGAAATCTGGCTGAATGGAAGTCCTACAAGTAGAGAATTAAAGAAGAAACCACACTGAGACTGATAGTAGGGGCAGAGGCACAGAAGGAGCTGGTTCAATACCCACATATGGCGTTTTTTAAAATAGGAGGGATATCTTGGCCAGGTAGGTCCCCCCATGAGGAGCAAGGGTTGCGAGACCCCTCAGCCCAGGGTACCAGTACCAGGAAGAGAAGTCCCTGTAACTTTGGGCTGTAAAACCTGCAGGAATGGTGGCTGAGTGACACACAGACTGCTGGAGACCCAGTTTCTCTCTTTTTTAAAAAAAAATATTTTTATTGATATTTAGAGAGAGAGAGAGGAAGAGAGAGGGACAGAGAGATAGTAACAATGATCAGCTGCCTCCTGCACACCCCCTCCCCAGGCATGTGCCATGACCAGGAATCAAACCAGTGACTTCTTGGTTCATGGGTCAACACTCAACCACTGAGCAACACCGGTGAGCTCAGGCAGTTACTCTTAAAGGGCCAGCACGTGGATACACTCGGACTTACTTCCTCTGAGCTTCAGTAATGAAGCAGCAGATTGAAAGGATCCAGGGACTTATGGGGAGGAACTAAATTGTCTGGCATCAGGATAACAACTGGCACAAGAACAGACATATGGACCAGTGGAATAGAACAGAGAACCCAGAAATTGACTCAAACAACTATGCACAATTAATATTTGACAAAGAAGGCAAGAACATACAATGGAGTCAAGACAGTTTCTTCAATATCTCCGATAAGGGTTTAATCTCCAACATTTACAGGGAATTCATACAACTTAACAAAAGGAAGATAAACAATCCAATCAAAAAATGGGCAAATGACCTAGACACTTTTCAAAAGAGGACATTCAGAAAGCCAAGAGACACATGAAAACATGCTCAAAGTCACTAATCATCCGAGAGTGCAAATCAAAACAATAATGAAGTACCATTTCAAACCTGTCAGAATGGTTATCAACAACAAACGACAAGTGCTGGAGAGGATGTGGTTAGAAAAGGGAACACTCATTCACTGCTGGTGGGAATGCAGACTGAGTGGGAGTTCCATGCACTGCTGGTGGGAATGCAGACATAGTATGGGAGTTCCATACTATGGAAGACAGTATGGAGTTTCCTCAAAAAGTTAAAAATGGAACTCCCATTTGACCCATTGATCCCACTGCTAGGAATATATCCCAAGAAACCAGAAACACCAATCAGAAAGGATATATGCACCCCTATGTTCATAGCAGCACAATTTACAATAGCTAAGATCTGGAAACAGCCTCAGTGCCCATCAGCAGATGAATGGATAAGAAAACTGTGGTATATCTACACAATGGAATACTATGCTGCTGTAAAAAAGAAGGAATTCTTACCATTTGCAACAGCATGGATGGAACTGGAGAGCATTATGCTAAGTGAAATACACCAGTCAGTGAAAGAAAAATACCACATGATCTCACTCATTTATGGATAATAAAGAACATTATAACCTGATGGACAAAAATAGGTACAGAGGCAGACAATCATCGAACAGACTGTCAAACAACAGTGGGAAGGCTGGGGAGGGTTGGGGGTCCGGGGGAAGTAAGAGATCAACAGAAGGACTTGTATGCATGCATATAAGCATAAGCAATGGACATAAGACACTGGGAGAGGGGTCAGGGCATGTGCCGGGGGGTAGGGGAGGCTGGGGGAAGGTCAACTGGGGAAAAAAGGAGACATATGTACTACTATTTATAATACTTTAAACAATACAAAAGAAATTTTAATAAAAGACACTACAAAGAAAGAGAATTACAAGCCAATGTCCCTGATGAACACAGATGCTAAAATCCTCAACAAAATATTGGCAAATTGGAACCAGTAATATATTAGAAAGATCATGCAACATGATTGGATAGGATTTATTTCAGGGATGCAAGGCTGGTACAATATTCATAAATCAGAAAATGTGATACATCACATAAACAAATTGAAAGATAAAAACCACATGATCATATCAATAAATGCAGAAAAAGCATTGAATAAAATCCAGCACCCTTTTTTGATAAAAACTCTCAGTTAAGTGGGAATAGAGAGATCATACCTCAACATAATAAAGGTCATAGGCAACAAATCTACAGCCAACATAATACTCAATAAGCAAAAACTAAAAGTATTTCCCTAAGACAAGGATGTCCGCTTTCACCACTCTTATTCAACATAGTACTGGACATCCTAACCACAGCAATCAAATAAGAAGAAGAGATAAAAGGGCATCCAAATTGGAAAGGACAAAGTAAAGCAGTCATTATTCACAGATGGCATGATATTGTACATAGAAAACCCTAAAGACTCCACCAGAAAACTACTAGACTTAATAGATGAATTCAGCAAGGTAGCAGGATACAAAATCAACATCCACAAATCAGTGGCATTTTTATACACCATTAATGAAGTCTCAGAAACAGAACCTAAAAAAACAATCCCATTTAGCATTGCAAAAAAAAATAAGATACCTAGGAATAAACTTAACAAAGGAGGTAAAAGACCTGTACTTGGGAACTATAGGACATTTAAAAAGAAATAGAAGAAGATACAAACATATACCATGTTCATGGATTGGAAGAATTAACATTACTATGTCTATACTACCCAAAGCAATCTACAGATTCAACATAATCCCTATTAAAATACCAATGGCATACTTCACAGAGCTAGAACAAATACTCAAAAATTTATATGGAACCATAAAAGACCCCAAATTGCTGCAGCATTCTTGAGAAAGAAGAACAAAGTAGGAAGGGTCACAATACTGGATATCAAACTATACTACAAAGCCATTATAACCCAAACAGCTGGTACTGGCACCAGAACAAGCATATAGACCAATGGACCAGAACAGAGACCCCAGAAATTGACTCACACCATTGTGGTCAATTAATATTTGACAAAGGAGGCAAGAACATACAATGGAGTAAAGACAGTCTCTTCAACAAATGGTGCTGGAAAAACTGGACAGACACATGCAAAAAAATAAAACTAGACCACCAACTTACACTAAACACAAGAATAAACTCAAAATGGATGAAAGACTTAAATGTAAGGCACGAAACCATAAAAATCTTAGAAGAAAACATAGGCAGTAAAATCTCAGACATCTTATATAGCAATATGTTTACGAATACATCTCCGAGGGCAAAGGAAACTAAGGAGAAAATAAAAATGGGCAAAGGACCTGAATAGACACTTCTCTAAGGTGGACATACAGATGGCCAAGAGACATATGAAAAAATGCTCAAAGTCACTGATCATCAAAGAGATGCAAATTAAAATAACAATGAGATATCACCTCACACCTATCAGAATGGCGATCATCAAAAATTCAACAAATGGCAAGTGCTGACAAGAATGTGGAGAAAAGGAAACCCTAGCACACTGCTGGTAGGAATGCAGACTGGTGCAGCCATTATGGAAAACAGTATGGAGTTTCCTCAAAAAATTAAAAATGGAACTTCCTTTTGACTCAGTGATCCCACTTCTGAGAATGTATCCTAAAACCCCCAAAACACCAATCAGAAAGAATGTATGCACTCCTATATTTATAGCAGCATTATTTGCAATAGCTAAGATTTGGGAAACAGCCCAAGTGCCCATCAGTAGATGAATAAATACAAAAGCTGTGGGACATTTACACTATGGAATACTATACAGCTGTAAAAAGGGGGGGGCAACTCTTACCCTTTATGCTAAGTGAAATAAGCCAAACTGAGAAAGACAACTATCACATGATCTCACTTATTTGTGGAATCTAATGTACAAAATGAATTGACCAAAAAAATAAGACCGGAAGCAGGGAGTCATGGAACAAACTGACATAGCTTGATGTGAGGGTGTGGAGACAAGAAGAGATAAACCAAAGAACTTATATACTTACTAGAGGCCCAGGTCCCTCAACGTGGCCTGCTGGGATCAGGCCAGAACCGGCAGTCCAACATCTCCGGAGGGATGTAGTAGTGGGCAAAGTGGCAGGCAGCTGGGCAGAAGCCCAAACCTGGCTGGGCTCCACACTGCTCCTGCTCATCCTGGCCTCACTGCACCTGCCGCTGCTGCTGCCACTCCGCTGTGGTCTCTGCACGTATCGCCCATGACGGATAAGCGGCTGCAGGTTCATGCCCAGTCAGTCCTGATGCCTATCCCGGTCTGGTCCAGATGGGGGAGGGGTGCTCAGGGGGAGTGGCCCCAGGAGAGGTTGGCAAAGCCACAGCTGCTCTTGCCAGCCTTGGAGTCTGGCGCCAACCTGTTAGCCAAGTGGCACTCCCATTGTGGGAGCACACTGACCACCAGGGGGCAGCTCCTGTGTTGAGCATCTTCCTCCTGGTGTTCAGTGGGCGTCATAGCCACTGGTCAAAAGTGACTTAGGCTTTTATATAGATAGACTAGAGGCCCAGTGTACAAAAATTTGTGCACTAGCGGGGGGGGTGAGGGGGGTGTCCCTCAGCCCCACTTGTGCCCTCTCACAGTCTGGGACCCCTCCGGAGATAACAACCTGCTGGCTTAGGCCAGCTCCTGGGTGGCAGAGGGCAGGCCCAATCCCTAGGTGCAGTCCCTGGTCGGGCTCAGAGCAGGGCTGATTGGGGAGTTGGGGCGCCGCCCCCTGTCATGCATA
>NW_006282376.1:70845-74268 GCF_000327345.1 Myotis davidii
GAGATCCCAGCTGGCTGAAAGCAGGTTTCTGGGGTTTTGTTTAGCTTCTATATTTGTAACAATGTTTCAAACTGCAAGCTCAGAGGCCGGCAGCAGTAGGCGGGGAACGTTGGTTTCCTCCGTCACTGAAGCAAGCAAGCCTCATGTTAGCCGTCAGTTGCCTGGCTGTGGGCAGCCATCTTGGCTGGCAATTAATTTGCATACCTCCTTGATTAGCCAATGGGAAGGGTAGCGAATGTATGGCTAATTACCATGTTTCTCTTTTATTAGATAGGATTATATAGATAGATATGCATGGGCAATAGGGTGGTGAAGACCTGGGGGGGAGGGGAGTGGGGGGGAGGACGGGAGGAGGGTTAGAGAGGAGGGGAGAAAGGAGCAGGGAAATGGGAGACATCTGTAATACTATCAACAATAAAACCTTTTTTAATAAAAAAAAAAAAAAGAAAGAAAGAAATCCTTTCCCAACTTGACTGGAACACTTCTAACGATAAACATATGGTTAATTTAGAGGTGCTTTCTCACAAATATAAATATACACAGAGTCACACGTGCACAAACTCCCACATGAATGCAGACCACCACCACAAAGGGTCACAGGCGCTCCTCCAGCAGAGCCGCTGAAGGGTTGGGGGTGGAGCCCCGCCCCTTCCTTTGGACTCTCGCGGTGCCCCACGGGAGAAATAGTGGCTTCACTTATAAACGGTGGGCCAAAGGCAGGGTGGCGCTCGGGTGCTGTGACTCGGTGTTCAGGTGCAGGGAGGGAGGTAAAGCCCTCATCTTCAAAGACAGCCCATCGTGAGAAGTGGGCCGAACAACGCAGCCGGGGGCAGCCCGGGCCGCCATGCCCTGAGTCCGGGGCGGAGCCCAATAAGGCTGCCGGTGGCGGTGGCCTCCGTGCTGAGGTTTGAAAACAATGGAGCACAGTGTGAAGTCCAGGAACTGCACTGCGGCCGCTGTGTGGACCTCGGGAGGTAAAAGGCCAAGGCCTCCAAGCTCAGGCCCACTGAGCATTCTTGTTGCGCAGATAAAGAAATCCCTTGAGACAAGAACCCGGAGCCACGACCTTCGCCGTCCGGCCCGGCGTCCCTGCTGTTCCCATGGTAGGTGGGCCTGCGGCGCCCTCTGCGGGCTCCGAACCACTCTGCTGGCTCGAAAGCCGAGGGTGGAGTTCGCTGAAGGCGAAGGGGCGCTCCCAGGATGCTGGCGAGGCCGCCAGCAGCGTCCCTGCAGGCAGGTCTCGGTTCTGTACCCCTGCCAAGGCACACATCCACGCACCTCCGTCACCAAGAGACCCCATCCCCATTCTGCAGATGAGAAAACGGAGGTTCAACGATGGAACCTGACGCATCCACCCGCACTGAGAAGAGTTTCTGGGACCCCGAGGCCCACCTCACCTGTGCTCGGCTCTCTCTGCCTAGGGACTCCTTCCTTTGCCCTAAGTGTGGCCATAGACTCAGTGGTCTGAGGTGCACCCCAAGCGCCCTCCCTCCTTGGTTTCTCAGAGCCAAAGCATTCTGCCTTGTGGGCAGGACTGCGTATGCCGTGGGGGTCACTCCTATCCACCACTGAAGGGAGGGCTGTCAACTTCACCAGAGGGGAATATGAGGACAGCATCAGCATTGCCCTTGAATGGGCATGGCACTTCTGCTGTGTGATTCTGTCCTAAGGAGACAGTTAAGAAACAGCAAAGATTTTGCCCTGAGGATGTTCATCCCCATTGTTTGTAACAGCCAAAACTTGTCAACAATCTAACTCTCTACTGGCAGGTTAAACAAATAGAAGTCTCCACAGCCACCCAAAATCATATTGGATAAAAATTTTTGGTGCTATATCAAAATGTTCATTGTATTGTTAAGGGGAAAAAAAGTTAAAATACAACATATGCAATGATAAAATTCCATTTCTGTGAAGATGTGTGTCCATGTGCACACAATAAAAAAAAATGACCAAAGAGATATACACACAAAAAATACTTCTACCTTCCTGTATTTTCTGAAAGATACACACTGAATATGTGTTGGTTTTATGATTACTTACTTCTTTCTTTTTTTTTTAAGCAAAAACACCTAGTGTTCACTTACTACACAGGAAGAACAGAGCAGCCTAAAGAGTTGGAACAAGAAAGTAGGAAAGGGACAACCACAGGAATCATGGTCACCAAGAGCTGCTCCTGAAGAACATGGCAGTGATGATACATTTTCCAAATTGTTGATTGTAACACAGTTTGCAACATGCCCCAACTGGTGGATCATACATTTGGCCACAGATAAGGAACTCTGCAAGAAAAATTGCTATTGGTACCTACTCAACTTGTAAAATAACCAATTGATATGCTAGATTTTTGTTCCACTTTGACAAAGTTGACAAACATGCTGTAAGTAATGTGGTTCCTTTCCTGTACTAGCTCTATGCAAATTAACTGGAGCACATAGAGCGACCTTTTAAAAATATGTTTTTATTGACTTTATAGAGAGATAGAAACATCTCTGGTGACCTCTTGTTTCCTGGGTCCATGCTCAACTCCTGAACTACACGGGCTGGGCTAGAGCAACCCTTATTTTTTTTTTTTAAATTGATTGGGGTGACATTGGTCAACATGAACATACAGGTTTCAGGTGTGGGTTTCTATGTTACAAGATCTGTATATTGCACCGTGTTTTCATGGAATTCAAATTCTAATTGAATGAGATCACAATATATAAATTATTAAGCAAATGAGAAAATCAGACAATAATTTTGGACAGAAAATAAAAGAAGAGGTGATAGAGACCTATAGGCTGATGATATTCTACTGGTTGATCAGGAAGCTCTGACAGATTGCATTTGAGCAGAGATATGAATGGCAGAAAACAGCCAGGCATGTAAAGATCAAGGGGAGAAACTGCGTAAAGGATACAGGGGACCTCCCTGTACTATATTTGCAGCTTCCTCTGAATCTAAAAATATCTGTAAATAAAAAGTCTCTTTAATATCAATACACACTATAACCTCCTAGATGAATCTCAAAATAATTATGCTGAGTGAAAGAAGCCAGATGCCAAGAAATACATTCTGTATGATTTCTATTTATATAAAGTTCTGGAAAGTATAAGCTGATCTACAGTGACAGGAAGCATGTCTTTGATTGCCTGAATACAGAGTAGAGAGGGGGGTGTTCAGGCAGGAAGGGATGGGAGGGAAGGATTGCAAAGGGACATAAGGAATCTTTCGGGGTGATGGATGTTTGTTATCTATTTCTAAAATATTTTTTAATTAAATCTTTATTGTTCAGATTATTACAGTTGTTCCTTTTTTCCCCCCCATAGCTCCCCTCCACCCGGTTATCACCCCACCCTCTGCCCTTACCATGCCCCCCCGCCCCCACTGTCCTCATCCATAGGTGTACGATTTTTGTCCAGTCTCTTCCCTCAACCCCACACC
>NW_006282376.1:75700-77023 GCF_000327345.1 Myotis davidii
GGTCCAGGCCATTCATATACAAAAGCCTCTGCCGCAGCCTGGGTGGCGTAGGGTCTCAGAGAATCAACAGGGCAGAGCAAGCAGCTATGGCTGATCCTCAGCCCTGCCCTAAGAGGCCCCGCATGTGCGTCTCAGTGTCCCAGTAATCACTATAAGCACCTCTGAGAGAAAGCCGCTCTTGAGTTCTGACCAATGCCAGACAGTCCAGTTTCTCCCTGTATGAGTCTGGGTCCCCAGAGACTCACCCGGAACTGGAGTTCAGAGCAGTTGGGAGCTTGAGACTCCCTCCTGATTGAAAAAGACAATGGCGTCCTCAGTTGCCAGCCTTTTCCACGTGCGCCTCCGCACCTCTGCACTTTACTTCCGCACCTCCTCTAAGTCTCAGTGTGCTTTTCTCTTTCCTTCTAGTTGTAGAATTTCTACTCAGTCAGCCTTCCTGTGTTTCTGGATGATGTCCATTTTGTCTTTTAGTCGTATTTTTGAAGTGGTTGTGTGAGGCAACAATTTCAAGTGTTTACCTGTGCCGCCATCTTGGTTTCAGTCTTTTTTAAAAAATATTTTTTAAATTGATTTCAGGAAGAGAAAAGGAGAGGAAGAGAAAAGGAGAGGAAGAGATAGAAACATCAATGATGAGAGAGAATCATTGGGCGGCTGCCTCCTGAATGCATCCCACTAGGGATCAAGCCCACAACTTGGGCCCGTGCCTTGACCGAGAATCGAACCATGACCTCCTGGTCCATAGGTTGACACTCAGCCACTGAGCCACACCAGCCGGGCAATATGGTGAACTCTAGTTATTGTGCAGTTTATTTTATGTTAATTTTACCTCAGTTAAAAATTATTAAGTGCCTAGAAATAAATCATGCTAAAGATGTGCAAAGCCTCCCGTGGCGTACTCAGCCCCACATTGGGCGCCATATGTGCTGAGTCAGCTCAGCCAGGTTCAGTGAGCCTGAGAGAGGGTGGTGAAGGATTGAGAAAAGACAGACAAGAGAAAAAAGCTGGGTCTGGGTGGGACACTGTCCTCTCTGATGTAGAGCTAGCGACAGCACCACAGCCTGCAAGTCAAGTCTTTATTTTATAGCCAGATTCCACGAGGCAAAGTAAAGGCATGGTTACAATGTTCTCATGAGTTTTGAATCTATTCAATTACATGCACCTGATCAAGCTTTGTTTACTTGCTGCACCTCTCGCAGCCTATGTCACTCAGCCACATGGACCACACGCTCAGACCATAGGTTCAAGCTTACAACTATAGCCTTTGGCTGTAATTGTGCTGGGAGGGATTTGCCGTCCCCCCCCCCCCCCCCCCCCCGCGCCGGC
>NW_006282376.1:77632-85410 GCF_000327345.1 Myotis davidii
CCCCCGCAGCCCATATCACTCAGCCACATGGGATCACAGGTTTGGACCATAAGGTCAAGCTTACAACCATAGTCTTTGGCTGTAATTGTGCTGGGAGGGCTTTGCCCCCCAGGCTAGGACTTGCACGTGGCTTTGCCATGAGCGGACTATGCCCTCTCATTAGTATGAGGCTTGAACCTGTCCAAACACTGTGGCCACTCTCCACAAGCCTCTACACATAAAAATCTAATATGTCACTGTGAGACATTTAGGTAGGTCTAAATAAATGAAAGAGTCTACCATAATCTTAGATTGGACAACTCAATATTGTAAAGATGTCAGTCCTTCCCAAACTGAAATTGATCAAAATCCTAACTGGTTTTTGTTTTGTTTTTTATTTGAAAATGTATATGGGAATAAAAAACGGCCAAGAGTAGCCAAGATGCTCTTGAAATATCAGGTAAAAAATTTTACATTGTCAGATATCAAGATACGAGGTGCTGATATGGGAATAATAAAAAGACCAATGGAACAAAATAAAGATCCCCAAATAGATCTTTACATATAGACACCTGATATTGGACAGAGGTGGGGAAAGCAGAGCCATCGAAAAATGACCAATAAAAGGCACTGGGTCATTTGAGTGTCTATAAAGATTCTTCCCACAATACACAAAAACCATTGCCAAGGTAGATCAGACACCTAAATATGAAGTGCAAAACCATACAGCTCTCAGAAGATAGTACAGGATAATATATTCATGACCCTGAGTAGGGAAATATTTTTTTAAAAAGTAACAAACAGCACTAATGATAAAGGAAAAGGCAACAATAAAAAGGAAGAAATAACATTAAAATTAAGAACTTTATTCACTAAAGATATATAAAGAGAATAAAAAGACAAGTGACAGGTGTTGCAGACTAGATATTTGCAACTAATAAATAAAAACCTTATTAAAACCAAAATGAGACACCACTACACATCCTACTAAATTTTAAGAATCTGTTGGGGTGTGTGGAGCAACAAGAACATTCATATGCTGCCAGTGGGAGGGTAAACTGTAATACCACTTTTGAAAGATGTCTGATATTATCTAATAAAGTTTATGACCGTTATATCACACTAGAGGCCCAGTGCATGAAATTCGGCCTGCACCCTCTCCAATCCAGGACATCCCTCTCACAATCTGAGATCATTGGCTCCTAACCACTCCTGCCCTGCCTGCCTGATCGCCCGTAACCACTCTACCTGCCAGCCTGATTGCCCCTAACTGCTCTCCCCTGCTGGCCTGATCACCTCTAACTGCTCTCCTCTGCTGGCCTTATCGACCCTAACTGCTCCCCTGCTGGCCTGATCACCCCTAACTGCCTCTGCCTCCGACCCTGCCACCCTGGCTTTGTCCAGAAGGACGACCAGAAGATGTCCGGTAGACCCAGTCTAATTAGCATATTACCCTTTTATTAGTATAGATTAATCAGCTCAGACAGCCATAACAAAATATTATAAATTTGTGTGGCTTAAACAACAGAAATGTATTTTTCCCACAGTTCTGGAGGCTGGAATTCGGGGTCAGGGTACCAGCATAGCATCATCCCATACACCAGAAAGTGGTGGATCGATTGCCAGTCAGGGCACATGCCCAGGTTGCAGATTCAATACCAAGGATTGAGCCCACAACCCAGGCATGTGCCCTGACCAGGAATGGAATCTTAACACCCTGGTTCATAGATAGATGCTCAACCACTGAGCCCCACCAGCCGGGCCCCATTTTTATCAATAACAGGCACATGAGGTATATTGGCAAGATCTCACTCCTAGGCAAAAGTCTGAAATTGCCCAAACTCTTTTGCCAGCTAGGTTTCTGGATATGAATTCATTTCTGCCGGTTGGATGAGCTTGCACAATATTTTGAAGGCAGAAGTGGGGCAGAGGCATCTTCCCACAGTTTGGTCTATTTGCTGCTGGTGTTCATGTTTGCAGAGATGTGGAGGTTTTCTGTAGCAGAATCCAGGCTGTGCACAGGCAGTTGTGGCAGAGGCAGTGCCCAGTGACCAGTTTTGTGGGAGCTGGAGGGCACTTGTGGGGGCAGCAGTTTCCTGATCCCTGGGTCATAGCTGTGCCAGAGTGTCCTAGAATTCAGTTGTGGCTGAGGGGGCAGCCCCTCCTGCTGGCCAGGGAGTCTTTCCTGGGGGCCCAGCCTAAGACCCACTCCTCCAGCTCTCCGATGATTTCCCAAGCACCAATTCCCTGTGCTAAATTCTTTCCTGCCTAAAATAGCAAAGATCTAAAAACATTTTGGATCCTCTACTTTCAACAAAAACAATGCTGCACAGACTCAGGTATAAGAAGTGGGTGAGGTGTTGTGGAAGGCTCTCTTCTTTGAGTCTCATCTTCCCCTTCTGTGTTATCTGTTCATAGTTACTGAAGACTGTGGCAGCTGTGTTTCCCGAAGATGGCCACAACATTTCCTATCCCTCCTTTGGCCTTGCCACTTTCCACCACGTCCTCTCTCTTGAAGTGGGGCTGACCTCTGAATTCCAAGGCCAAGGTTGAAAAGGTGTAGCCCTGCCCACCCTACCAGGGTTTCCAGCTCTGGCCCTGCCCACGCCACTCGGGGCTCTATCTGGCATGGGGCCTTGCCCTCCTGGCTCGCTTCCCCTCCTGTCTGCGGCCCAGCACCTCAGTTGCACATCATGGCCCACCTGCTGGTGCTGCTGGGCCCAGTGGGTGGGGTAAGAGCCCACATTGGGCCTCACACCTCCTGGCTTCTGTGAGCCACTGCCCCCTGCGTCCTGTGGCCCCTATTCCTGCCGCTGTTTCAACCAGGGACAGATGCTCAGGTGCTGTGCGTGGCTGATGGGGACTGCTGTGGCCATGAGGAAAGCCTCCCCACCCCATCCCCGACTCCAGCGCCCTCATCTCAGGTCCACTTCTGCCAAAGGAGAGCTTTGCCCGCGCAGCTGCCGGAGACTGAGACCAAGGAACTCCAAGGTCCCCAGACCCCAAATTTCTTCCAGCCAAGGCGGTTGGCCAGCTGGCCCTGCCATGATCGGGGTGTTGGGGGTGATCTGGCCCAGATCAGGCTGGTTTGCTGGCCACAATGGGTGTCATAGCGACCGGTCGTGAGGTTGTTATGGTTGTGATGGAGTTATGGTCTCTGGCTTTTTATATAGATAGATGACCCACAAATTTCACACTTAGTTTATACCCTAAAGGAATTGTGGGTGTGTGGGTGTGTGTGTTTCTTTTTTTTAATTAAATCTTTATTGTTAGAACTATTACATATGTCCCTTCCCACCTCCATTGACCCTTTCTAGTCCATTTCCATCCCCCACCCCAGGCCTTCACCACCCTATTGTCTGTGTCCATGGGCTATGCATATATGCATACAAGTTCTTTGATCTCTTCCCACCTACCTACCCTCCTTCTGCATTCCCTCTGAGGTTCTGCAGTCTGTTCTATGCTTCTATGTCTCTGGATCTATTTTGATCATCAGTTTCTTTTGTTCATTAGATTTTATATATGTGTGAGATCATGTGATACTTGTCTTTCTCTGACTGACTTATTTCACTTAGCATAATACTCTCCAGATCCCTCCATGCTATCTCAAAGAGTAAGAGATCCTTCTCTTTTACTGCTGCATAGTATTCTGTGGTGTAAATGTACCACAGCTTCTTTATCCACTCATCTACTGATGAGCACTTGGGCTGTCTCCAAATCTTAGCTATTGTAAATTGTGCTGCTATGAACATAGGGGTTCATTCACTCTTTCTGATTGGTGTTTCTGGTTTCTCAGGATATATTCCTAGAAGTGGGATCATTGGGTCAAATGGGAGTTCCATTTTTAACTTTTTGAGGAAACTCCATACTGTTTTCCATAATGGCTGCACCAGTCTGCATTCCCACCAGCAGTGTGCTAGGGTTCCCTTTTCTCCACTTCCTCACCAACACTTGTCTGTTGATTTGTTGATGATACCTATTCTGACAGGTGTGAGGTGATACCTCATTGTTGTTTTAATTTGTCACTCTCTGTTGATCAGTGACTTTGAGCATTTTTTCATATGTCTCTTGGCCATCTGAATGTCTGCTTTGGAGAAGTGTCTATTTAGGTCCTTTGCCCATTTTTTTAATTGGGTTGTTTGTCTTCCTTTTGTTAAGTTGTATGAGTTCCTTATAATATTTTAGATATTAAACATTTATCCAATGAATCATTGCCAAATATGTTCTCCCATATAGTGGGCTCCCTTTTCATTATTGAGAATAATGGTTTAAGTCAATTTCTGAGGTCTCTGTTCTATTCCATTGATCTATATGCCTGTTCTTGTGCCAGTATCAGGCTGTTTTGATTATAGTGGCTTTGTAGTATAACTTGATATCTGGTATTGTGATCCCTCCAATTTTGTTCTTTCTCAAGATTGCTGTGGCTATTTTTGGTTTTGGTTGTTTTTTGTTGTTGTTGTTTTTGGTTCCATATAAATTTTTGGAGTATTTGTTCTAGAACTGTGAAATATGCTATTAGTATTTTAATAAGGATTGGTTGAATCTGCAGATTGATTTGAGTAGTATGGACATTTTAATGATGTTAATTCTACCAATCTATGAAGATAGTATATTCTTCCACGTGTTTATATCTTCCTCTATACTCTATCTCTTTTTTCAACATCCTGTAGTTTTCCAAGTCTTTTACCTCTTTGATTAAGTTTATTCCTAAGTATCTTAATTTTTTGTTGCAATAATAAATGGGATTATTTGTTTCATTTCTCATTCTAAGAATTCATTATTGGTGTATAAATATGTGATCGATTTCTGGGTGTTAATTTTGTATCCTGCTACATTGCCAAATTCATTTATTAAATCTAATAGGTGGTTTTGTTTCTTGTTTTTTGGTGGAGTCTTTATGGTTTTCTACAAACGAAATCATGTAATCTGTGAATAATGAGTTTTACCTCTTCCTTTCCAATTTGGATGCCTTTTATTTCTTCTTGCCTGATCGCTATGGCTAGCACTTCCAGTACTATGTCGAACAGGAGTGGTGAAAGTGTCCTCTTCTTAGTGGAAATGGTTTTAGTTTTTTCCCACTGAGTATGATGTTGGCTGTAGGTTTGTTATATATGGACTTTATTATGTATTATTCCTCTATTCCCACTTTGCTTAGGGTTTTTATCAAAAATGGGTATTGGGTTTTGTCGAATGCTTTTTCTGCATCTATTGATATGATCATGTGACTTTGTCTTTCAATTTGTTTATGTGATGTATCACGTTTACCAATTTGTGAATATTGTACCAGGCCCTAAAGGAATTTCTATACATGTGTATCAGCAGTGTGGCTGATTGGTCATGCTATTAGTATTTTACTATATAACTTTAATACAGTTCCTCATGTTATGGTGACTCCCAACCATAAAAATCTGCTCTGCACCCCCTCATAAGCCAGCTGCTTATATAGTAAAAGTACAAAGGAAAAGTAGGCAATATTGTAAGTAACAGTAAAAAAATTTGGGGGAGAATTCCATGTCTTATTTATAGTAAAATGAATAAATAAATTGTAGCTTTTTTATTCAATGCGATATTACATTGATCCTGAACAGCAAAACAATAGAAAAGGCCACTGCACACTGATCTGTGCAGAGATGTCTGTTCTTCTTATGGCAAGAGAGTGACAGATCAGCAGGGCTGAGAAGAAAATTAAGTATATTCTCAGGAACCAACCATAGCAATGGCAGGGAGTGTTTGGGCATATGTCAACATGTAGCAGACACTATGTTAGGCTCTCCTAAGATACCTTTATTTCCCACAACCATTTGGCAATATAGGAAATTATTTTTCAGGTAAGGAAACTGAGGGACAGAAAGGTTAAGTGACCTGCCTGAGATCACACAGGTAGTGAATGGCAGAGTGGAATTTAATCAACTCTTATATTCTCTCCATTGAAGTAGAAACTGTTGGTTGCCTTGCAAAAACAATTCACCGTCTCTCCTTTCTTTCAGAACCCTGACTTTGTACTGACATACCCCTCCTCTGGGCTGTCACCCTAGGGATAGCAGAGCAAAGGTTGGAACAAATCCAGGTCCCTAATGACTCTAGAGCAGCACAGTTAGACTTTTTTGTATCCTTTTATTTTTTACCCCTTTATTTTAGTTTGGAGACAACTCTTAGGCTAAGTGGTTGCAGAACTGTTAAGGTTCTTGAATTAAGAAAAAAATAGGGTTAGAGGGGTAACTTTCCATTTCCTTCCAAACGTACATTGCAAGTATTACAGACCCCATATCAAATGGGTATACCATATGCTGCTGGATCTACCACAGAACTGATTTACACTGACTGCAGAGGGCCACCACGCAGGGGACCCATGAGTGAAGGGGTTACACAAGCAATGTAACCGGGCAAACAATGGGTCCATGCTGCCTGTCACTACTCAGCAGAGACAGGGTTGAATCATATGCTATGAGCATTTACTCCAATACTGCCGGCAGTATGGGGGAGCAGCAGGTCAGCCACAGAAATCTGCTCTGCACCCCCTCATAAGCCAGCTGCTTATATAGTAAAAGTACAAAGGAAAAGTAGGCAAAAGGGCAGTTTACAGATATGCAAGAGAACTAGGGGTCTTCAAAGGGCTTAGTGATATGCAAGGGTTGAGGTTACATGGGGAAATAGCCAAAGGGAGTGCCAGGTGGGCAATTAATAGGTGAGCAGGCAGGAGATCTTCAAAGACCTGCAGGTGTGCAAAAGCACTGGGGATCTTCAAAGGGCTGGCAATTCTGGTTTCTGTAACAAATTTGTTAATCTTTCCATAATAGGCAGCTCCAAATGGGGAGGAAGAGCTGCATCTCCAGGTCAGATTCAGCCAGGGTAGAATGTGCCTTCTTTAATTAATCATGGTTAACAGAGAAAGATTAATATTTCTTACAATACTAGCTGGTTCCCCAAATTCTATTGTTGCTCCCTTTCAATGTGAAAGACGTGTTCCAGGAAGCCTGAGATGTCCAAGAAAGCACAGCAGGCCAGGCCCATGCTTCACCCTGTCCCCTTATTCATTGTCCTGTTAGGTTCACAGGCCCTTATGGACAGAAGCCCCAAACAGCTCTGCTGCTCCCACTTCCCAGCACTCAGCACTTCCTCCTAGTCCAGTGGTTCTCAACCCTCCTAATGCCGTGACCCTTTAATACAGTTCCTCATGTTATGGTGACTCCCAACCATAAAATTATTTTCGTTGCTACTTCATAACTGTAATTTTGCTACTGTTATGAATCATAATGTAAATATCTGATATGCAGGATATATTTTCATTGTTCGCAACCTATAGGTTGAGAACCGCTGTAGCAGATAATACCAAAGTGGAAATCCAGGGCTACCACACTGTTACATCACAAGCTAAAACGAACAGTTCCGGTCCACAGTCTATATAGGAAGTCCTAGGAACTATCATGCCCTCCTCACTACTTTTAATGTTCTTGTCACCTGGCCCCTGTGCCTTCAATACCCCTATCTCTCTTCATTCAGCAATCCATCTTTCTAGCTCTTCTGTAAGGCCCTAAGACCCCCGGAGAGTCCGACGGAGGAGGTGACGACCCCAAGTCAAACGCAGAGATCGGAACTTGATGCAAAAGCAAGAGGTTCTTTATTACAAGCGCAGCGCAGGGGCTCCCAGGCAGGCAGGCAGCAACCCGAGGGAAGTGCTGGCTGACTGGAGCCCTGAGCAATTGTAGAACAAGAGTTTATAAAGGCAAAAACCACACGCAGCTGGCCTGGAATGTAAACCACACGCAGGTGGCCTGGAATGTCAGAAAACTTGGTTATAA
>NW_006282376.1:89379-94220 GCF_000327345.1 Myotis davidii
AAGCGCGGCGCAGGGGCTCCCAGGCAGGCAGGCAGCAACCCGAGGGAAGTGCTGGCTGACTGGAGCCCCGAGCAATTGTAGAACAAGAGTTTATAAAGGCAAAAACCACACGCAGGTGGCCTGGAATGTCAGGAAACTGGGTTGTCAGTTAACTCATCTCCTGAGGGGACGGTCTGTGTTAGCAGTTGACTCGTTTCCTGAGGGGCCAGGGTGGTCTGTCTTGCATAAACCTACCCCAGGGAGAGATAAAACAACTCTGCTGTGACTACACCAGAGCACCAGGGCTTACTGGAAAGGTCAGTTAGCACAGACCGATCCCAGGAAGAGATAAAATAACTCTGCTATGACTAAACTAGGGCCAGGGCTTGCAAGAAAGGTCTGGGGGAGGGAGAGGCTTCTCTCTGGCCTTACACTTCTAGTGCCTTCCTGAAGGCAGGTTAGGGGAAAGGGTGTCTGATTGCCCAGGGCTGTGATTGCTGACACAAAGCTTTCTCTTTTGGGATCCTTCCTTCTCTTTCATTACCTGGGAGTTTTCTATAATCTTCAAAGCTGTGCTCTGACTCTGGCCTTCGGGTGTGCCCTGTGGTGAGCTGTGTCCTTGGCATCACCAAAGGCCTGACACAGTGTGGACTTCAGAGAGCAGCTTGGATGGAATCCCAGAGGCCTGGAGCTGTGGGGAAGCCCAGCTTTCACATGGATTGTTTGGTCCCGCTTAGTTTCAATTCCAATGTAGGAACGAACTTGTTCCTTAAAACCCTTTAGATCACATAAGTGGTGTTGACTGATGTTTCTGTGAAAGTCAAAGCTTTAAGCTAATTTTGGAACAAACAGGACTCTAATTCGTTGTACAAAAATGAGATTTGTTACTTGGCCTTCCAGGTCAAGGTCTTTAGTGGGACACCTGGAGCCTCTGAATTTTCTGAAACTGAATTGCCCCCTGCCCTTCTCATTCCAAGGTCCTAGGAGAGAGACCCAATAGCAAAAGCAATATCTGGAGCAATTTGGATGGGAAAAGGGGTGTCTTGAGACATACCTAGCCTTTTTGCTTTGTTCAGCAGAGGCAATGGAGCCACGACTGCCCACTCAGGCTGTTTTTAATAACTGCCCCAGAAATCTAACTTCTAAAACTACAATTCATTTGCAAATTATTCCAGGCTCATTACATAGATAAGTAATCAGAATCTGAAATCATTATTTTTCATTAAGGAAATAGTTCAAGAGAGACTGTAGTACCAAGAGAGCTGAATGCCTGCCCCTGACACCCTGGTGAGGAGTAAGGAGAAATGAAGGCCACTATGTGTATGTGACCAGAAGCCACATTCGGCTCCACATAACTGGCAGTTGTCCCCAGTGTCTTCATTTCCATCAACTTATGTCTCTTTAGTACTCAGTCTGAATTGAGGTCAGCTCTGGGCACCTTGTCTGGTCTTGCCACCACCCATAATGCAAACGCACACTGAGTGCCCAACAAGAAGGAGCCCAGAGCACCTCTGTAATGACTAGATGGGGCTCATTTGCAGCCCACAAAGTGTCAGCACCCCATTTCGACTTCCACATGAGAAATAAACTTGCATTTTGTTCAAGCTGATTTTGTTTTGTCTCTGTGCCTAAATGAAAAGTACTAGTATTGTATATTGGAAAATAGCTAAGAGAGTAGAACTTAAAAGTTCTCACTACAAGAAAAAAGAATTGTGAGATCTGAAGATGGCAGCATAGGTAAACAGTACTCTCTGCCTCCCACAACCACATCAAAATTACAACTAAAATACAGAACAACAATCATTCAGAACCACCTGAAAGCTAGCTAAATGGAAGTCCTACAACAAGAAAAGTCAAGAAGAAAGCACATTGAGGTTGGTAGGAGGGGCAGAGGTATGGAAGAGGGTGGTTCAATACCTACTAGTATGTGTGCCATTCTTTTAATCGGGAGGGAGATCTTCCTTGTGGAGGCTGCCCGTAAGGAGCAAGGGGTCCCAGCCCCACACCAAACACCCAACCCAGGATCTCAGAGCTGGGAAGAGAAGTTCCCATAACGTCGGGCTGTAAAAACCAGCAGGGAATGTGTCTGAGGGACACAGAGGCTGCCATAGACCCAGGTGTACGATGAATTTACTCGGACTCCATCCCTCTGAGCTCCAGCACCAGGAGGCATTGGGGGACCTAGACACATACTCAGAGAAACTAGATTGTCTGGCATTGGGGCAGCCTTCTCCCAAATGGGGGTGCTCGCAGGGATCATTGTTCCTGTTCTGGGACCTCGCCTGTTGCAGGGTTGACTGGCAGCCATATCTGAGTCTCCATCAACCTGACTCACACTGTTTGCTTTTCCCTGGTGATTCCCTGAGACCCCACCCCATCCAATTTGCAGCGCCACCCAAGCTGTTTGCAGAGGCTTTTCCATATGAATGGCATGTCCTGGCTAAGGCTTCAGACTTTCCTAAAATCTCTCATGCAAACAGCAGCTGGTGTCAGCATGCTGTAAACCTAGCAATAAAAAGCCCAAGCCTGCCTTGCTTCACAACCTGGGCACTTACAAACCCAATACACATAGCAGGCATCTGCAGATCCCTCTGTAGCTCCTGCCTGGTAGCCCCAGGCAGTGGCTGACCTTGCACCTCCCTGGAGACCCTAGAGCCAATGCACCCAGTGGACAGCATCAGACCATAGCAGATTATAGCTCTACACATTCAAAAGTGACACTCTCAAGGGGCAGACTCAGTGAGCACCAAACCCTTTTGAAGCAAGTCCTACTCCATAGTGGTGTCTCCTGCACAGCAGTTCTTCCACTGTAGTCACACCTGGTCCTCACAGCTAATTGGCCTGGAGGACAATTCCTCCCAGTGATGCCAATAGCAATCAAGGCTCAACTGCAACAAGACTGTATACACAGTCCACAAAAGGGCACACTTAGAGTGCCCAACTCAGGTGACTGGGGAGGATGAGCCACTGGGCCCTACAGGACACCTATTATACAAGGCCATTCTACCAACTCCAGGAGACATAGCAGCTTTACTTAATACATAGAAATAAACACGGGGAAGGAAACAAAATGTAGAGACAAAGAAACATGTCACAACTTAAAGAAATGGAAGAAAGCAAACTGCTGGATACAGAGTTCAAAACCATGATTATAAGATTGCTCAAGGATCTTAATGAGAGCTTCAAGGGACTTGGTGAGACTTTCGAGGATCTTAGTGAGAATGTCAAAGACATGAAAAAGGACCAGTCAGAAAGTAAGCATACACTAACTGAAATAAAGAATAATTTACAGGGATTCATTGGTAGAGTAGACAATGCCAAGAATCAAATCAGCTATTTGGAATATGAGGAAGTAAAAAACACCCAATCAGAAGAGCAAAAGGAAAAAAGAATTCAAATACTAGTATATGAAGATAGTGTAAGGAGCCTCTGGGACAACTTCAAGCGTACCAACATTTGTATTGTGGGGGTGCCAGAAGAAGAGAGACAGCAAGATATTGAAAACCTATTTGAAGAAATAATGACAGAAAACTTCTCCTACCTAGTGAAAGAAATATAGACTGACAAGTCTAGGAAGCCCAGAGAGTCCCAAATAAGAGGAAGCCAAAGAAGCGCACACAAAACACATCATAATTAAAATGCTGAGGGTTAAAGATAAAAAGGGAATTTTAAAAGCAGCAAGAGAAAAGCAGTTAGTTACCTAAAAGGGAGCGCCCATTGGATTGTCAGCTGATTTCTCTTTGCAGGCCAGAAGGGAGTGGCAAAAAATATTCGAAGTGGTGAATAGCAAGAACCTACAACCAAGATTACTCTACCCACCTAAGCTATCATTTAGAATTAAAGGTCAAATAAAGAGCTTCACAGACAAGAAAAAAACTAAAGAAGTTCAACACCACCACATCTGTATTACATGGGATATTGAAGGGTATTCTTTAACAAGAGGAAGAAGAAAAAAGATTAAAAATATGAACAATAAAATGGCAATAAGTACATATCTATCAACAATTAAATCAAAATCAAATTAAATGAACTAGAAATCTAATAAAATAAATTGGTGAATAAAATAGAATCAGAGGCATTGAAACATGGAACAGACTAATGAATCTCAAAGGGAAGGGGGAGTGGAAAGAGATAAACCAAAGATCTTAAATGCATATATGCATTACTGTAACTGGACAATCAATGGGTCTGGGTTGCTGTCACTACTTGAGCCAATTAAGCAGAGATAGGGTTGAATCATATATGAGTGTTTATTCCAATACTGCCAGCAATATGGGAGAGCAGCAGGTACTCCACTAAAATCTGCTCTGCAGCCCTCCATAGGCCAGCTGCTGATATAGGGTAGGACAAAGATTACATGGGGAAGTAGGGAGTACAGGAATGGGGAAGTAGGCAATTTGGGCTGGGGTGGGATGGGACTCCATTGTTTGGGCAACAAGGTTGTTGCTCTTTCCATGATAATAGGCAGTTATTGAATGAGAATGGACCACATTCCAAGGTTGTCCTTTCCTTAACCAACACAAGTCAATCATGGTTAACTGAGCATGATTACTATTTCTCATAACCATAGCTACTCTTCAATACTCTATTTCTGCCCCTAACATTACCTGTGGACACAAACAATAGGATGGTGAAGGCCTGGAGAGGATGGGAACGGGGTGGAGGGGAACAATGAGGGGGGAAAAGGAGAGACACCTGTAATACTCTCAATAAAAGATTTTTTTTTAAAAGAAAAAAATTGGAGTGAAAAATGGCGGAGTTATAAAGGGACATGTCCTACGCCTTCTCCTGGAGCAGATAAGGGTGAGCAGCTGAAACGGGTAACATACAGCCCGAATAGGCAGAGGATTTTCATCTCTTAA
>NW_006282376.1:101170-102338 GCF_000327345.1 Myotis davidii
CACCAGAAACCTGCTTTCAGTGAGCCGGGATCTCAGAGCTGGAGTTGATACAGAGTTTCGATTGTAGAACACAAACAAGTCTGGGCAAGAGGGTTTCCACTTTCCCAGCAGCAGAGGCCACAGAGCTGGAGCCACAGCTAAAAAAAAAAATGGGGAAAAAAAGAAAAAAAAAGAAAAAAATTGTAATTATGTGAGGTGATGGATATTAACTAAACTTATTGTGGTGATCACTGTGCAACATATATGTATATCAAGCCACCTCAAGCTTATACAGTGTTCTATGTCAATTATAACTCAATAAAACCGAGGGGTGGGGTAGGGGTCATGCAAGCCTAGAAAGAAGCAGAAGAAATAGATGCAAAACACTGTCAGCTCAGCAGCTCTTCTGGGAGCCAGAAGGGTAGGCCCCAGGTGCTTTTTCTCCATATCAGTTTGGTATTGAGCACTTCCCTGCTCCTTTAGGCCTGTCCACTACATGGCCTTCCCACAGTTCAACTTCCTCTGTTCTCTCCAAAGCTTCACCTTGAAAATATATTTAACTGGTTCTATCTGCCCTTCAACTCTATGTGAAATTGCAGGTCCACAATTCAAACCAACTAGTTGCACCCTAGCTGGTTTGGCTCAGTGGATACAGCCTTGGCATGAGGATTGAAGGGTCCCAGGTTTGATTCCAGTCAAGGGCATGTGCTCAGGTTGCAGGCTCAATCTCCAGTAGGGGGTGAAAGGCCGAGGACGACGCCCTCCACCTTGCCCCAGGGTAAGGGCTACGCCCTCCACCCTGCCCCAGGGTAAGGGCTATGCCCTCCATCTTACCTTGGCCATGTGCTCAGCAAGGCTTCTTACCAGAAGAAGCCTCTGCTAGCCACACCCAGGATTTCTCTGGACTAACCAATGATAATCAAGGGCAGTGCACGCCATCAATATGACCACATCCTGTGTAATGAGACACCGACTTGCGCCTGGCCAATCGGCGGAGCCCACAGTCCCCTCTCCTGCCCTTATTCCATCCCCCTATAAAACTCCTCTTCACATCGGGCTAGGTCTCTCTACCACCTGCTGCTGTGTCAGTAAGGAGGGTAGGGGAGCCAGACTCGAGTTTGAAATAAAGGACTCTTTGCTTTTGCATCGGACACGGCTGGCTCCCTCGCGTGGTCTGTTTGGGATCTTG
>NW_006282376.1:106530-110301 GCF_000327345.1 Myotis davidii
TTGCATCGGACTCGCTGGCTCCCTGGTGGGCCCTTGGGAATCTTGAAATCTGGGCACAACAGGGGGCATGCAGGAGGCAGCCAATCAATGATTCTCTCTCATCATTGATGTTTCTATCTCTCTCTCCCTCTCCCTTCCTTTCTGAAATCAATAAAAATATTTTTTCAAAAAACAAAAACTAATTACTGTGGACTCTGACAAGATAGATTCATTTCATGCAGTGGTTCTCAACCTGTGGGTCGCGAACAATGAAAATACATCCTGCATATCAGATATTTACATTACGATTCATAACAGTAGCAAAATTACAGTTATGAAGTAGCAACGAAAATAATTTTATGGTTGGGGTCACCACAATATGAGGAACTGTATTAAAGGGTAACAGCATTAGGAAGAGTGAGAACCACTGATTTAATGTGAACCTTGAAAAGAAATTCATCTGCTGAGATGGACTCACTATGCTCAACCGAGAACCTAAATTTTATAAATAATAAAAGCCCAGCAGCCATTTACTGACAGGGGCTTCTCAGGTACTCCGTATAGAAGAACTCAGACTGAACTCTTTTTAAAAATAGATTGATTGGTTGATTGATTAATTGATTGATTTGAGAGAGAAAGATAAAT
Organism: Myotis davidii; assembly: GCF_000327345.1. Classification (NCBI taxonomy): domain Eukaryota; kingdom Metazoa; phylum Chordata; class Mammalia; order Chiroptera; family Vespertilionidae; genus Myotis; species Myotis davidii. Next base: position 107,155 of record NW_006282376.1, read on the forward strand.
TTGTTTTATTTATTTATGCTTTCGTGGGTTGAATCTTTTATGTGCCCTGACCAGAGATGGAACCCACAACCTTGGCATATCTGGAGGAGGCTCTAAGCAACTGGCCGGGACCTCAGACTGAACTCGTGGCTTCCTTCATTGTGCCCTGCTCCTGTAGCCTATCTGAGTCAACTATTACAAGGGAGTCAGTTCCTAGTTTGGTTTTTCCACCAATGGACAAAGATCTACTGCATCCAATTAGAACTGCTCCATAACAACCAATCAGGATGTATAATGCCAACCAATCAGGACTATGAGTTTAGACCAATAAAAAGTCTACAAATTTGGATACCTCATTTACATGAAATGGACCTAATTGGGAACATGATAGAAACTTTTGCTATAAAAGGCAACTTCCCCTTTGCCTGGTGGGACACAGTTTAGGTTGCAACCTGAGTCTGTATCTACTGGGATGCAGTTACTTTAGCTCAAATAAATCCTTTTTAAAAAAATGTCTTTATTGATTTTTAGAGAGATAGGGAGAGAGAAACATTGATCTGCTGCCTCCTGCATGGCCCCCACCAGGTTTCAAGCCCCCAACCTGGGCATGTGCTCTGACTGGGAATTGAATCATTGAACTGGCCACCTCCTGGTGCATGGGTCAGCGCTCAACCACTGAGCCACACCCGGTGGGCTCAAATAAAATGTGTTTTATTCTTTGTTACAAATTAATTTTGGCTTACATTACAGACTCTTCACTCTTGGTTTATATTCTCAGTAGAAAGAAATGGTCTCTGGCCAGTCAGTGTATTCACTGCTTTTGAGTTAGGTTCTAGTTCAGTCACTTCTGGGGTGGTAGGGAAACCTGCCCAGTTTGGGCCAAGAGAGGAAGCCGTTTCTCTGGGAATTGATTGACATTTCTCTAAGGAGAGAGAAGGAACAGGCAATTCTAGGGAAGACAGCTTCATGGCACCACAGAGATCTCATTGGCTCCTTGGCTTCTTTTTTCTCCACGATAGCCTAAATCTCTTCCTGTGTGAACATCTCCTTTAAAAAGAATGTTAAGGTCAGGTGGGCTGTGGTCAGGTTGGTGAGACAGGAGAGGGTGGATGATAGGGTGGGATGGGTAAGTGCTGATACCAGTGGTGCTGGGGGGGTGAGAAGGGGATGAAGCCTAATGCTCAAGATCAAAGTTAGGGAAATAAAGTTTCACTGCCAAGTGCAAAGGTCAGACACAGAGTGGAAAATCCAACACAGAGCCAAGTCATGAGCCAGCAGGACTGGAAAAATGGAGACAGGCCAGGGAACAAGAAGAAGCCTGGCATGGTGGCTGCTGTAACTGAGCTGACACTTAGCCTAGCTTCACTGTGTCCCAACCTAGGCTCACACACAAGGGTTACAACAAAGACAACAGGGTCTGCAGGGGTTAAGCCATATCACAAGGGAGAAGAGGAGAAACCAGGGTTTCTTAACTGAGGTTCATAACCTCCCTGTGTTGTACACTAGATGTGTGGCTTTGTACATTTTTCTGAGATTGTTCAAGGGAACAGCACCCCCAAAAGGATTATTTTCGGTTTTAACCTGGTCATTTAGCCAGGATGATTGCTGCAAGCTCTCCTCAGTGTTGGCATAGGCCCCTAGTGGCTGAAGGTCTCAGCCACCTTCCAAAGGGGCAGAATGCCCCTGCCACATGGGCCCCAGGAGCTCCCTGCAGTGCTGCTGTCAGCTGCTGTCATCGGAGCAGAGTCCTTAGGGAGCCCTGAGCCCAGGGTGTGAAAGGCAAGATGAGGAACTTAGTAAACTATGGAGGATGTGTTGTAGGCGTCAGGAACAACCACATCAGGTGTGGGACCATTGGGGTCAGACAAAACTTGGGTTCAGCAACCTCTGTACTTGGGTTCTGGCTGGGAGAGAATTCAGAGCCAAGACCCAAACTGTAAGAGAACATTTGGTAAATCACAGCGGTAGGAGAATTAATTTCTAGAAGAAATGGAACAAGTTATAGAGGTAAAGGAAGGGCCCTTGGAGCTTTGGAAGTGAAGGGTAACAGCCTGGGGCAGGGGGAGGTAGGGAGGGGAGGGAAAAGGGAAAGGGAAAGGCACCAGGCTTGCTCCCAGGAGGAAGAGCTCACTGGGTCTTCCATCCTAAGGGTTTTAAGGGTGGAGATTTTAGGGGAGGTCCAGGGGAAGATCTTAATGGAATATTCAGCAACTTTCCAGGTGAGTCATTTCAGGGTTGTGGTCTCCTCTTATTCATTGGCCGACACTAGTGTAGGGGATCATTACTCTATGCAGCTGGTTCAGACTGGCTGGTTTTGTTGCTTATCTGGGTACAACTGAGGCCTAGATGTTAACTCTAGGGAGGAAAGACTCAGGGGTCCAAACCCCATGACCAGGTATCTGCTAGGGGAGGAAAGGTCACCCTGGGGGTGAGGTCCCACCCTACAGTTGTCCTTTGCTAGGCACCTGGGGCTTTCCACCCTGTGATCTTCTGTGCCTGGCCCACCGTCCTGGCTCTGTTCAAGTCTAACTGCCTATCACATATGCCCACAAGGGCAGAGGGAACGGACTAAAAGCGGGGTGTGATTTGTGCCCCTCGGAAATACTGGCACAGTTCAAATGGGGGCACTGACTGGCTCAGATGGAAGTTTGCCCACTTTTTATAATCCCTCCTTCTCGTTTTACTGGGAAAACAAAGGTATCCTCACCCCTCTGCTTTTGGAAATGGTTGGAGTTCCGGGAAGGCGTGCAGCGCCCCGACCAGCACGCCGCCTTTGTCCAATGTCCTTCAGTGCCGGCAAGTGCCGGGATCTGATCGGAGGAGAAGGGCTCCTCGCCCCTGCGGCCCCCGTACTCCGCCCTCTCAGGGGCCAGCGGCGCGCGGCGTGACGTGTCGCTCGCGTGGACCTGGGCGCGCCGAACCCGGAAGAGGCGCGGCCGGGGAAGGCACGGGCGGCTACGCGGGGACAGCCGGTCCCCATGGCGCTGTGGCGCGGCTCTGCGTACGCGGGGTTCCTGGCGGTGGCAGTGGGCTGCGTCTTCCTGTTGGAGCCGCAGCTGCCCCACTCGGCGCTGCGCTCCCTGTGGAGCTCGCTGCAGCCTGGGCCCACGTCCCCCGGGCCCGGCTCCCCGGAGGGCCAGTTGGCGGCCGCCTGGGACGCGCTCATCG
>NW_006282376.1:110368-111834 GCF_000327345.1 Myotis davidii
TCGCGGCCTCCGGGAGGTGCCACCTGGGCGGAGGTCGGGCGGCTCGGGAGCTGGGAAGTTGGAGCCCGCGCGAAACAGGGGTTCCCGGAGGCCCGCGGGAGGTCCCTGGGCTAGTCCTTGCTGCCTTCTGGGCGAGAAGCGTCGGACGTGTCCAGCCAGCCCCTCGGCCATTGCTGCAGGGACTCGCCAGCCTGCCTTTTTCTCGTGGCTGACCTGCGCCTCTCCCGTGTGTGCGTAGTTCTGTCTTCATAACCCTTGGAAATCCCGCTCGGCCGGACCCCTTTCTGCCGGAGCCTCCTTCATTCCCCTTCCAGCTCTTCCTGCTCCTCTAGCGACTGCTCTTTCGCAGTCCACATGCTCGTCCTGCGCACTGTGACAGCACTCTTCTTCCTCTTGCTTCTGAACTTCTTGAAGGAAGGAGTGCAGTCATACTTGTAACTACCGACTTTATTTCTTCACCCCTTGCTTCCCCTTCCTTCACGCTGCAGTGTGGAGACCAGCACTCCACAGAAACTCCTCTGAAAGCTCGCTTATGACTTGTTGATGTTCACATTCAGCTGCCATTTTTCAGTCTCCACTATGGACTCTCCGCAGCCTCCCATGCCCTTCTCTGAATCTCATTTCTTACCAACCTAGTGATAGTGCATATTTAGGATTCTCCCAAAGCACAGTGCCTCCTTTCTTTGTATTCCTCTCCGGGAATGTAATTATTTCCTTTACATAAATTTAAGTTCCTGTCTCAGTTCAACTTCAGTTATCTTGATATCACCTCAAAAGCACCACAGAAAAACAGCCTTATACTATTAGTTTCTGTGACTGTTGGGGCCAGGAAGGCTAAGGTAGAGCAAAGTTATCCTGACAAATAATCCATGTAACCTAGCATGGTGCCTACTTTAAAGAACATTCAAACGTTAGCTAGTATTTTTTATATCACACATCCATTGTTTATTTAGATGTATCAACTTTTATCTCTTCAAAGTTGGGCCCTTTTACCCACTTCCTTATCAGCTTCATTGGCCTCTCTGGCTTTATGCACCTTAATTCATCAACTACATGTGTATCAGGTCCACACTAGGTTCTGAGGATACAGAGATGGATGAAGCAAGGTCCTTATCTCATTTGTTGGAAATACATATTCATTATTCTATTAGCTTGGTCTACTGTAACAGAATACCACAAACGGGTGCTTTAAAAACAGAAACGTATTTTCTCACAGGTCTAGAGGCTGATGGGCCAAGGTCAGGGTGCTTGCAAGGTTGCTCTACCTGTTGTGCAGATGGCCACCCCTCTGCTATGTACTGGCATGGCCTTTCCTCTGTGCATGGGCTTTCCTGATGTCTCCTCCTCTTATGTGGACACTAGGCCTATTGGATTATGGCCTCATTTAACCTTAATTGCTTCTTTAAATAGTATCTGTCTGCAAATACAGTCACATTTGTGGTTAGGGCTTTAACATATGAATTGGG
>NW_006282376.1:111871-113384 GCF_000327345.1 Myotis davidii
CTGTCCATAACAATTAAGAGAAGTGCGTTGCTGAACTAGTAGTAAAAACAAAGTAGCTTGTGTCCCAAAGGATTACTCATTCTTCCTAGGATGAGGTTTCAAGAAGAAAAGCTCCATCTGAGAAGGGATGTTCCATTTGCTATTGGTATGTCACAAATCACCCCAAAACTTAGTAGCTTAAAACATGGTGATGTCATTTTATTTTATTATCTCTTAGGATTCTGAGATTTAACTGGGCTCAGCCAGGCGGTTCTCACTTGGGGTTGTGCAGTTTTGGTCGTATGATGGCTGGATGGGGATCATCTTAAAGGTTGATTATGGTTGTCAGCTGCAACTGGTTTTAAGGGGAGGGGACATAGAACCAACGTTGATGGGAAGAGTGTCAGCATCACTTTGTAAAAAAGAACATGTGGAATGGAACACCGTTTCTTTTTTTCTTAGTTAAAGCATTGTTTATGGAAGCAAAAATTCAGTATCTTTTTTTTTCTCTTGGTTGGAAACAGAAAAATACAGAAACAAAGCCATACAATGAAATATTATATAGCAGTTAAAATAAATTTTAAAAGAGCTTCATTTATCAATATCTTGTGAAAAAAGTAAACTACAGGCTATGCATCATGACATACCTTGTGGTCATTGGACTGACTTGCATGGGATAGCCCTGGAGAAGAAGTGGGATTTCTCCACATGAAAGTGGAGGAATAAATTCACCTCGGCAGAGAGAACCAAATGTGAAGAAGTACATAGTTTGGGAACAGCAAGTTGAAAGGTACTCTTTAAGAAGAGGAAGAAGAAAACAAAAAATGATAAAAAAAGAAATATATTAGGGCAAGGACCTTATGGTAGAGAAATGTCAAGAAATGATGCCAAGCCCTAACCGGTTTGGCTCAGTGGATAGAGCATCGGCCTGCGGACCCAAGGGTCCCAGGTTCGATTCCGATCAAGGGCATGTACCCTGGTTGTGGGCATGTCCCCAGTGGAGAGTGTGCAGGAGGCAGCTGATCGATGTTTCTCTCTCATTGATGTTTCTAACTCTCTATCCCTCTTCCTTCCTCTCTGTAAAAATCAATAAAATATATTTTTTAAAAAAGAAAAGAAATGATGCCAAGAAGGGCCTTTTTATATTTATTTATTTTTAAAATCTTTATTGTTGAGAGTATTACAGATGTCCCCCATTTTCCCCCACATTGCCCCCCTCCACCCGGTTCCCACCCTGCCCCAGGCCTTCACCACCCTGTTGTCTGTGTCCATATGTTATGCACATAAAATCTTTGGTTAATCTCTTCCCCTCCACCCCTATTCCCCCTAGATTCGTCATTCTGTTATATATTTCCATGCCTCTGGTTCTATTTTATTCAATAGTTTATTTTGTTCTTTAGATTCCTTGTTCATTTATTTTGATTTTTAGATTCAATTGTTGATAGATATATATTTATTGCCATTTTATTGTTCATGTTTCTTCTTCTTCTTTCCTTCTTTCCTCTTCTTCTAGAATCCCCTTCAACATTTCATG
>NW_006282376.1:113453-119711 GCF_000327345.1 Myotis davidii
GTATGGGTGCTCTCTTGCAGGTAACTAAATGCTTTTCTCTTGCTGCTTTTAAGATTCTCTCTTTGTCTTTAACAATTGACATTTTAATTCTGATGTGTCTTGGTATGGGCCTCTTTGGGTTCTTCTTGTTTGGGACTCTCTGGGCTTCCTGGACTTAGAAGTCTGCTAGAGGTCCGGTGCATGAAAATTTGTGCATGGAGGTGGGGGGGGGGCCCTCAGCCTAGCCTGCCCCCTCTCACAGTCCAGGAGCCCTCGGGTGATATCCTACTGACTGCTTAGGCCTGCTCTCCATGAGGAGCGGGCCTAAGCCGCAGTCTAGCCTCCCTCTGTGGCAGGCGACCAGGCTGATCAGGGGAAGGCACTCCCCCCATCAACTCATTGCTGCTGCCACTGCCGGCCATGGTGGCAGTGAGGCCTGAGCCCCAAGCCTCACAGCCACCGGGGCTCATGGCTGCTGTGAGCCCATGGCTGCTGTGAGCCCATGGCTACCATGAGCCCCAGGCCTCACAGCTGCCAGGGCTCATGGCTGCCTAGGGCCAAGACTGCCTGAGCCCTGGGTCCTTGCAGCCACTGTGGCTTTGTCCAGATGGACGTCCGGAAGATGTCTGCCCTAATTAGCATATTACCCTTTTATTAGTATAGATTTCTTTCACCAGGTAGGAGAAGTTTTCTGTCATTGATTCTTCAAATAGATCTTCAATATCTTGCTTTCTCTCTTCTCCTTCTGGCACCTCCACAATGCAAATGTTGGTATGCTTGAAGTTGTCCCAAAGGCTCCTCACATTTTCTTCATATTTTTGAATTCTTCTTTCTTTTTACTCTGCTGATTGGGTGTTTTTTGCTTCCTTATATTCTAACTCGTTGATTTTATCCTCAGCATCCTCTATTCTACTGTTGAATCCCTGTAAATTATTCTTAATTTCAATTAGTGTATGTTTACTTTCCAACTGTTCCTTTTTCATGTTTTTGAAATTTTCACTAAGATCCTTCAAAGTCTCACTAAGTCCCTTGAAGCTCTCAGTAAGATCCTTGAGCATTCTTATAACCATTGTTTTGAACTCTACCTAGTAGTTTTCTTGCTTCTATTTCATTTAGATCTTTTTCTGGAGATTTCTTCAGTTCTTTATTTGTGACATGTTTCTTTGTCTCCACATTTTGGCTGCTTCCCTGTGTTTGTTTCTGTGTATTAGGTAGAGCTGCTGTGTCTCCTGGAATTGGTAGAGTGGCCTTATATAGTAGGTGTCCTATAGGACCCAGTGGCTTAGCCACCCCAGTCACCTGAGCAGGCACTCTAGGTACATCCCTGTGTGGTCTCTGTGCATCATCTTGTAGTTGAGCTTTGATTGCTGTTGGCATAACTGGGAGGAATTGACCTTTAGGCCAATTGGCTGTGAGGACCAGCTGCAACTGTAGTGGAAGAGTTGCTGTGCAAGAGACACCCCTATGGAGCAGGACTTGCTTCAGTGGATTTTTAGTGCTCACTTAGTCTGCCCCTTGAATGTGTCACTTGTGGATGTGTAGAGTTGTAATCTGGTATGGTCTGAAGCTGACCACCAGGTGCATTGGCTCTAGGGCCTGCCAGGAGAAACAAAGTCAGCCACTGCTCAGGGCCACCCATCAGGAGCTAAAGAGCCATCTGCAGATGGCTGCTACTTGTATTGGGTTTGGAGGTACCCAGAGGAGACCAAGCTGTGAAGCAAAGCAGGCTAATGCCTGGTCTTGGGCCTCTTATTGATAGGTATGGGGCATGCTGATATCAGCTGCTGCTTAAGAGAGTTTAGGAGAGTGAAACCTGAGCCAGGACAGGCCATTCTTATGGAAAAGCCACTGTAAATAACTTGGGTGAGGCTGCAAATTGGATTGGTGTGGTCTCAGGGAGTCACCAGGGCAGAGCAAACAGTGTGAGCCACGCTGTTGGAAACTCAGATACGGCTGCCAGTCAGCTCTGCAATGGGGGAAGTCTAAGCACAGGAACCTAACCTGTGAGCACTACTGTCTGGAAGAAAACCACCCCCGAATTCTTGCCTTGATGCCAGATAATCCAGTTCTTCCCCAAATGTCCCAGGTTCCTTTCTAGAATGTGTTCCACCTCCCTGCACTGGAGCCCAGAAGGATGAGTCTGAGTAAGTCCATGTGCCAGCCCTTTAGGAGGAACTGCTGGGACTTCCACAGCCTCACTCAGCCACAATCCCTGGTGGTTTTTAGAGCCCAAAGTTACGGGACTTCTCTTCCAAGCTCTGGAACCCTGGGGTGGGGGTCTGGGGTGGGGCTGGGGCCCCTTGTTCCTCATGGGCAACCTCTGCAGCCAGGTTATCCCTCCTGATTAAAAAGACACTGTATGTGGGCGTCAGACCAGCCCGTTCCTTGCCTCCACCCCTCCCACCAGTCTCAGTGTACTTCTTTACTTCTCTAGTTGTAGGACTTCCATTCAACCAGATTTCAGGTGGTTTTGAATGATGGTTGTTCTGTATTTTAGTTCTAATTTTGATGTGGTTGTTGGAGGCAGTGAGTACCAGTATTCACCTATGCCGCCATCTTAGTTCTCACCAAGAAGGGCCTTTAATATCAAGGTAGGTGATGGGTTTTTTTTATAATCAGGTAAATGATGCAAAATTCTTTGCTGAGAATAACAGGTGGGAATGTGAAAGATGGGTTTTGAGCAGTGGTTCTAACCTGTTTGACTGTTTCCCATCATTTTTGTGGGTGACAGGCCTCTATTGGTAATATTTCTCATTACTCCAAGAGATTTTTATCCTGAAGATGGGGTTGTGCAGGAAAAGGTGCAGTACTTGTACCAGAATCCTGTTTGAGGTGTGTGTGATAGTTTGACTTACTAGGAGAATACACACACACACACACACACACACACACACACACAATTTAATGTGATTCATAAGGAGGAACGTACTGAGACCCTGACGCCAGTTAAGAGGCCAATGTAAGGTCTGCGTGAAGGGAGAAAATAGCCTTTTCTTGCTTTCCAATGGTGCCAAACACATGAGATTTGATAGGTTGAAAGTGCTAAAGAAAGACTATCAAAAATGACAGATTTTTAGTATTTAGGATCTTACAGCAATCTTCTATAGGTAGATACAGATATTGTCATCCAGTTTTCACAGATGAGTAGACTAAAGCTTAGAAACATTGATTTGCCCAAGACCACAATTAGCAAATGCCAGAGGCCCAACCCAAACCCATTTCTGGCCCCTCCACGTTCATGCCACACTGTTGCTACTAAGAGATTAAGAAAAAGGAACAAGTTCTTGGTGCAAGGTAACCGGTTTGATTTCAAAGGAGGGGAAATTTACATGGTGTGGAATTGCAGGTAAACAGAGCCACAGCTGCTGACTACAAGAGGCTGGAGGTAGGAGCATATTGAGGAGTAGGGTTGGTTGCAGATTTTGGAGATGCCAGAACTTAGGTTGAAGCCAGAGAGTGGATAGCATCACCCAAGAAGAGAACAAGAAAGGAAGGTAAATGGCAAGGATGGCATTTGAGGAGGCACTGTCATGTCAGGGGTTGGTGGATCAGAACCAGAGAAATAAAAGATAAAGGAGTTTTAAGAAAATGGTCAGTGCCAAGTCCACCACCACATCTTTCTAGAATGTGTCCCACCTCCCTGCTTCAAATCGGACCCTGGTACCTAAGGCTCATTGGGTGAATGATGAACCCCTCATCCTTGGGAACAATCCCTTTATGTTCCCCCATACCTGGCTTCACCCTCACCTTTGAAACCTATCTTGCTCTTCTCCCCTGTTCAAACACTCCATTCTGACTAGATCAGCTTTCTTATGGTGTCCAAACACAAAGTTAATGCCTTCTTCACATCTTTGCCTATGGGTGCTTCCTGCCTGGGCTCCAGTGTCAGATAAATCTGGGTTTGAAACTGGCTCCTCCATTCTTCGCCTTTGGAATGTTACAGGACTCCTCTTTCTCAGTGGAAAGTAGTGATGACTACCCTCCTGTCTTATGACATTTTGCAAATTGGTGTTATCTACCTGAAAATGCCTGCCTTTTTTCTCCAGAGCACCATCCAAGGGTCAGCTCTGGGACGATTGCCTCTTCCCTTTTGTATTGCTACAGTTCTGTACTTTGTAGTGATTATGATTAGCTCTTATAGTATCTCAGGTGTGGTGTTACAGCTAAAAAAAACCCTAGGAAACATTTTACAGATGATGAAACAGAAGGGAAATGACAATGTCATCAGTGGTCAAGGGGGTCTCTGGCCAGAGATAGTACTCTGCTTCCCCAGTTCTTGTCTTGCTTGTAGGAATGAATTCAAACAAGAGACAACAAATGGCAGCAAAAGCACACAGGATTTATTTGTAGGAAAAAAAATACACCCAGATAGGACCTGAGTGGGCAACTCAGCCGGCTGAATCCAAAGCAAGTGCCCTACTTGGTTGGGTTTGGGATACTTATATCCCTAGACTGGAGTACCCCTCAGTAAGTCTCCCCCTCCCTTATTTCTCAACACACACACACACAAACACACACACACACACACACAACTGTATCTTTAAGCTACAAGGCCCCTTCATCTAGGTGTTATGCCACTGGTTAGACCACATCCTGGAGGGCTCTGAATCTTTCTGCTCACATAGGGGCCTGCCACCTCGATTGTCTCTTTTCAGTTTGTCATGTCTCACACGTACTTTCTCCAAGTCCCAGCTGCCTCTCCCATCCTCTCCCAGCTTAAATCTTTCTATCTGCCTACTGTAACAATAAGAACCATTGCTGTGCCTTTAAGGAACTTACAGTCTAGAAGGGAGAACTGTGTCCTCTTCCCTGCCCCCAACCCGTCTCTAATAATAGGCAAGAAAACCCAGGCTTCCAGCTCCCTCTGCTTGCCCCTTCAGCCTCTTGTTTGGGCATTCAGCATCTGTTGTCTTGCTTTTATTTTCCAGTTATTTCTTCTGTGTCTATGTTTTCTCCAAACACATTGCAATCTTTTATATATTTTTTACTAAAGTGTGAAATTCTGCCTGTCACGTAAGCACAATTTTGTCTTCTGATTCTTTTGTCCTCTCCCTCCCTCCCTCTATTTCCTAATAATGAAGCACCTTCACCTGTACACAGTGTGCTTGCTTACATTTTAGCATGCTGTTGCATGAGGTAAGTGCAGGGAAAGATTCCTGCTCTGGTTAAACTTTAATGATATATGTCTAGAAAGCACATGTTAAAATACTGAGTTTGGCACATAGTAGATGCCAGTGATCTTTTTATTTTTATAAGTGACCAAATACAAAGTTTTCCTATATAAGATTGTTTTCCCCCTAGTATTCATGACATGATTGGGGAGGGGGGTGAAAAATGTTACTTTAGCCCTAGCCGGTTTGGCTCAGTGGATAGAGCATCGGCCTGTGGACTGAAGGGTCCCAGGTTCAATTCTGGCCAAGGGCACATGCCCAGTTGCGGGCTCGATCCCCAGTAGGAGGTGTGCAGGAGGCAGCCAATCAATGATTCTCTCTCATCATTGATGTTTCTATCTCTCTCTCCCTCTCCCTTCCTCTCTGAAATCAATAAAGATATGTATATATTTTTTAAATGTTACTTTGGTACTTAGTTTTTTAAACTCAAAATTAGTCCTGTTGTGTTTTGTCTTGTGTTGCAAAATATGTTGAATGTTATTCTTTCAGATTTATTATTTTGTGTCTTTTGCAAACTCATTTTCCTCCATTATCATCATCTTTGAAGAATCACACTTTGTTTAAGGTCTCAGCAGAACTAGATACGGAGGTGGTGTGTTTATTGAAGTCATTACTAGTATTTCCAGTATCTGGGTATCTCTCAGTATCTGAATTTTTGCTGTCCAGACTCAGAACCCAAGTCCATTTGAATACACTTTCCAGATAGAACTGTTTGGTGGAAATAGTATCCCTGGCTACCCAAACTCTCACTGTGTGAAACCTACTAAAGTCAAGGATCTCTGTATTTCTACAAAGATTCTACCCTACGAACATCTAATGTTGCATTTGTAGGAATACAGAACACTGTCTGAGGTGGAATTAGGACACGTTACAAGGTGTATTTGGTTTATGATCACATAAGGCTGTGAAAGAAATTTGTTTTAAACATGTTTTTCAGCACCTGCCACATGCATGTCAATGTGTTTTATGCTCTAAAAGACATGCTAGTGCTTAGAGCCTTTCTAGTTGACCAGAGTAATTATGTGCCCTTGATTTTAAAAGAATAAGAATATTTGAGTATTTAAATGTTTAAATTTTTGTAGACAAAATTCTTAAATATAGGCTCCAT
>NW_006282376.1:119768-120677 GCF_000327345.1 Myotis davidii
TAACCGTAGGATGCAATGAGTTACTGTCATGAGGAGGGATGTGTCTCTTTCTCAATCTTGTAAGCCTTGAGTGTTGTAAATAATATCTAGCCTGCATACAAACCTTTAAAAAGTGTTATTTGTTGCCCTGGCCTGTGTTTCTCAGTGGTTAGACTGTTGGCCCATGCATCCAAGGGTCACAGGTGCACGAGTCAAGGAAAGGCACATACCTGGGTTACAGGTTCAATTCCCAGCACCAGTCATAGTGGATGCGGGAGGCAGCCAATCAATGTGTGTCTCTCACATCAATGTTTCTCTCTCTCTCTCGCTCTCTCTCTCTCTCTCTCTCCCTTCCTCTCTTCTACTCTCTCTGAAAATCAATGGGAAAAAAATATCTTCAGGTGAGGATTAACAAAACAAACAAACCAAAAAAATATTACTTGTCTTATCTAATAAAAGAGAAACGTGCAAATTGACTGTACCTCCGCTACACCCACAAGCCACACCCACAAGCCAATTAGGAGCAAGTGTGCAAATAAACCCAACCAAGATGGCAGCGGCCACGGAGCTGGAGCGAACAAGAGGCTTGGTGGCCCCTGGCGATGGAGGAAGTGAAGCTTCCCACCTGCCCTGGCTGGCTGTGGGCTTCGCTCAAAGGTTACAAAGTTTCAATTATAGAAGATAAATAAATCCCAGGTACCTGCTTCCAGCCAGCATGGCCTCCGCTCAAGGAGGGTTGGGAGCCTGGGTTGCCCGGGGCGGGGCAGTGGCCAGCCGTCCAACAGCTATCAGCCCCTCACCCAGGCTGGCCAGGCAACCCAGCGGGGACCCCCACCCCATCTTAAATTTAGATACACAAATCCCCTTCTTCTCTCCCTTCTCCTCTCCCTTCTTTCTCCATTCTCTTCTTTCTCCTCTCTCTCCTATGCT
>NW_006282376.1:120777-126817 GCF_000327345.1 Myotis davidii
AACTTTCGTATTGGTTATCAAATAATCCTATACAATAAAACCCTAATATGCAAATTGACCAAATGATGAAACAACTGGTGGAATGACCGGTCACTATGACACACACTGACCACCGCGGGGCAGACGCTCAGTGCAGGAGCTGCCCCCTGGTGGTCAGTGTGCTCCCACTGGGGGAGCTCTGCTCAGCCACAAGCCAGGCTGCTGGCTGCCAGTATAGTGGTAGTGGTGGGAGCCTCTCCTGCCTCCTCAGCAGCACTAAGGATGTCCGACTGCAGCTTAGGCCTGCTCCTTGCTGGCAAGTGGACATCCCCCGAGGGCTCCCGGGCTGCCAGAGGGATGTCTGACTTCCAGTTAAGCCAGCAGGTGGACATCCACCAAGGGGTCCCAGACTGCGAGAGGGCACAGGCTGGGCTGAGGGACCCCCTGAGTGCACAAATTTTTGTGCACCGGGCCTCTAGTTAAGTTATAAAAGTAATGTGTGCTTATAAACATTAGAAATGTATCTAATAAAAAATAAAATTTCTCTCCTTACCACAATCTCATTCCTCTTAGAGTTTGCAATCATTAATGATTTGGTGTATTAATTTCCAGATCAAGATATTTTTTAAAGCAACTAGAAAGGAAACATAGGTATATATTTCACACTAAAATTAAATCCATCCAGTTTCCTTTATTGATGAGTTTACCTTCTGGTTTCAAAGCTGCCCAGAATTAACCTGGAAGCCCAGCCACCTTAATCACCAGTAGCTGTTTTGGTTGGCCTGCTTTATGCTTCACTCTTCTCAGAGGTTGGGAGCTGCCTATGTGGTCATCTAGCCCCACTGCTAAGAATGACATCTCCACTTGTCAGAGCCAGGAATAGTGAATTGCAGGGAGGGGGTGTGGATAGACCTCAACCAGCTACCCAAATTATTCAGCCCTTTTAGGGTATGACTTTTAGCAAAGAAACACTGACATACAAGCCAGAACTTCCTTCTTTTTTTTTAACCATTTGTACACCATACTCATCTATAATCCGCAAGCAGCGGACCTTTTTAAATTAAATTCAAATAATCGTGGCAGTTAACTGGTTAAACTCCTCACCAGAGGATATTTTTTTCCATTGATTCTTAGAGAGTGGAAGGGGGGAGTGGGGCTTCTGCTCATTTCTCTCATGGTCTATGTCCTTCCTTCCAGAGTCAATGCATGTGTGGATGTGGTGCTCTCAGGGGTGAAGCTTTTGCAGGCACTTGGCCTGAATCCTGGGGATGGGAAAGATCACTCCATCCTGCATTCAAAGAATGATCTGAAAGAAACCTTCACTCACTTCATGGGGAAGGGAGCAGCTGCAGAGCGCTTCTTCAGCGATAAGGAAACTTTCCATGATGTGGCCCAAGTTGCATCGAAGTTCCCAGGAGCCCAGGTCTGTTTTGTTCACTAGCAGTAAGTTAAGATAAGATGCGAAAAGATGCCTTTTCTGTATGGTTCCTAGAAGCAACCAAGCAACTTCTTCCTCCAGTTTGCCCAAGGGGATGACTGTTGGGAATCCAGTTCTGCAATGTTTTCTTTTATAAAACTGTTTATCTGACCTTCCATTAACTCTGCTGCTTCTGGTCAGACCAATTCAACCAGCGTTTATGGAAAATATTTACTAAAATTTTGGTTCTGGTTCATCCATGTTACCCATGTTTAAGGTAGGAAAGATACCTACTAACTGGTTTGGATATTGCTTGTGGCTGATAACGTGCGGTAATCCTAACATGGCCTAGTCCTTCCTGAGCAGAAGATAAGGCCAAACCCACAGGGAACTAGTTCCAGCCTTTGCCTGGGCCTCACCTCTGTTCCGCTGGTCCCAAGCAATGTTTCTCCACCTCAGCACTACAGACGTGTGTGGCTGGACAGTTCTTTGTCTTGGGGGCTTTCCTGCACATTGTAAGATGTTTAGCAGCATCTCTGGCCTTTACCCATTAGATGACAGTAGCACTTCCTCTTTTCCCAAACTGTGACAGTTAAAAGTGTTTCCAGGGTGGGGAAGAGGAAGGAAGTAAAATCACCTGGTAGAGAACTTCAGGATTAGACTGGTGATTCTCAGAGTTGAACATGTGCATCAGAATCACTTGGATGTGGTACTGAAAACACAGATTCTTGGGGCCCAGAGTTTCTGATTCAGTGTATGTGGGATGGGACCCAAGAATTTATCCTTCTAGCAAGTTTCCTGGTTATATTGATGCTATTGTTCTGAGAACGTTGTTTTGAGAATCACAAGTACACAGGGTAGAACCTGTCAGAGATAGAATTAGGGGAACCCCAAGCCCATCTGGTGATCATAAACAAAGCTCTGGGGCCTGCAAGGTCCAGACAACGTCCAAGAGGCTCATTCGGAGTAAGAAGCAATGCTGGAGCAGGAGACCTGACCAGCCATGGCTCTTGCCCTGGACCCAGCACACCTGTTTGTCACACATGCTCTTATGCCTCTTGAGGTTGAATTTTGGTTGTTTGTTTAAACATCTCTCCACCCCACTCCATCTCACTCCTGATTCTTCTTACCTAAAATCTTCCTTTGGCTAGTCACCTGACTCTGGGTGTGACTCTTTCTAGGGAAGCTCTTAATGCCATTTTTAATTAGTACCTTCCACAGGCTATTTTTTATGACCACTTTTATTTTGATAACTTTTAAGATTTTAACATTGCTGTTTTTTTTTCCTTTGAAGCTGCCCATTTGAACATTAGAAATGGGCATGGGCATTACCCAGCTGAGTTTCTAAAGGAATAGCAACTGTTAAAATTTCATGTATGATCATTTTGCATCTGAGCTTAGTAGTGAAGGTCTAATCTCTTATGAAAGATCTTGATAGTTTTAACATGATGACAAGTCTACTGTTTAAAGCAGTGGTTCTCAACCTTCCTAATGCCGCCACCCTTTAATACATTTCCTCATGTTGTGGGGACCCCCAACCATAACATTATTTCCATTGCTACGTCATCACTATATCTATATCATCTATATCTATATCTATATCTATATCTATATCTATATCTATATCTATATCTATATCATCTATATTGGTGCCTTTCAATTCCCTTAAGGCAGATTGACCGAAAAACAGCAGTTAGTAACTATTACATGAAAAATTAAATCCACTTCATAGAATCTTAATGTTTCCCCCAAGATATTTAGTAAATTCTAACCATCACAGTTAAATACAAAAAAAAAAAAAGGCTAATGTGTTAAAGGCCAAATTTTAACTTATGTGTCAACAGAAAGTTTTCCCATAGAAAGCTATTACTTTTTCACCTGTAGCCAGTGATTGGCTGACACAAACCCTGGGATTACAGTGATGTCTAGCATCTAGAATTGAATTATTTATTTAGTCTGTGCCTCTGTGTGGGGCTGAGGACTAGGAAGGTGAGGTGGTAGCATTCTGCCTAAGCAAGACTATTGATAAGGCTTCTCCGCTTTCATAATAGAACATCAGCTTTATCTCCTACTTGTCAGGTTTCCAAAGCACATGAACTCGTCTTTAGTCAGCAACATGGAATAGCAGCCTTGAATTATCTGTTCTCTAGCTCTGTGTCCTGGGCTGAGAGATATGATGTTTAGGAAACACCATTGCCCCTAGGAAAGCCTTTGTATTTCCTAACACATCAATTTGTTTCTTCCTTTTTCTCAAAATGTAACAACAAACATTTATTGAGCACTTATTATAAGGAAGAAAAAAAAACAACAGTCCCTACCCTGAATGAGCTAGACATGTACCCAGATGATAATAGCCCCAGTGGACAGGGGTGCTAGTAGTGGTTTGGAGCATAGGGGAAGCAGAGGTTCTGTAATCCTGTCTGGGTAGAGGGGTGTGGAGGCTGGGATGGCAGTGGAAAAGAGGAAATAGAATGCACTGCAGTAGAGGTGATACTGCAGCTAATTCTTAAGAAGCGATCAGGAATTTACCAGGGTATGAGAAGGGCAGGCATCCTAATCAAACCAAAAGCATGTGCTAAAGGCACACAGAGGAACGCAGACTTGGAGAACTGGAAGCATGGTGTGGAAGGCAGGAGGTGAAGGTGAGCAGGGGTAGCTCAAGAAGCCCTGTGTGCCTCACTTAGGAGTTGGATTTCATTTCATTGTAGTGTTTATTGGATGACTTTCAGAAGGAGAGTGACATAATCATAAACTCTTAAAAGCATTATGGTGCAGAAGATAAGATCTGTGCACACTTGTCCCTTTTCCTTTATCTGTTCTGTCTGCCTAGAACAGTGATTGTGAACCTTTTGAGCTCAGCATGTCAGCATTTTGAAAAACCCTAACTTAACTCTGGTGCCGTGTCACATATAGAAATTTTTTGATATTTGCAATCATAGTAAAACAAAGACTTATATTTGATATTTATTTTATATATTTAAATACCATTTAACAAAGAAAAACCAACCAAAAAAATGAGTTTGCATGTCACCTCTGACACGTGTGTCATAGGTTCACCATCACTGGCCTAGAAGCTCAAGGCCAAATTTGACCCAGGGTTAAGGCAATTATACTAATTACCATGGTTAGCATATTTGTTTTCTTCACCTTTCCTTAAAACTCATAGTCCATTTACCTGTGGGTTTAATGTTTTATTAGCTTCACCTCAATGTCCTTGCAAAGTCACCTCAAAATAATTTTTGGAAAAATATAGAATTCAAAATTTAAAAATTATTAAGGTTTGATAACATGATTGTGCTAAATACTGTCTAATAACCTTGAACTATCTTACAGCACTATGTAGGAGGAAATGCTGCTTTAATTGGACAGAAATTTGCAGCCAACTCAGATCTAAAGGTATGTCAAATTCCCAGATTAAAACCTGTCCCTTTCACTACTTTCCAGTAATTTTAGGAGCAAGAATGAATACCTTAGTCCTGACCGGTTTGGCTCAGTGGATAGAGCATCAGCCTGCGAATTGAAGGGTCCCAGGTTCAATTCGGTCAAGGGCATGTAACCTTGGTTGCGGGCACATCCCCAGTAGGGGGTGTGCAGGAGGCAGCTGATTGATGTTTCTAACTCTCTATCCCTCTCCCTTTCTCTCTGTAAAAAATTAATAAAATATATTTTTTTAAAAAAGAATGAATACCTTATTCAATGTACAGACCACCTACTATGTGCCCTGGGCCTCTTGTTAGGAGCCAATCCTATCTAATGAAAGAGTAATATGTAAATTGACCATCACTCCAACACATAAGATGGCCTGCAGGGGATGGCAGTTGGGGGCAACCCGGCCTGCAGAGGAGGGCAGTTGGCGGGGGCCAGGCCTGCAGAGGAGGGCAGTTGGGGGGGACCAGGCCTGCAGGGGAGGGCAGTTGGGGGGATCAGGCCTGCAGGGGAGGGCAGTTGGGGGCAATCGGGCCGACAAGGGAGCAGTTAGGAGTTGATCAGGCTGGCAGGGGAGGGGTTAGGAGTGATCAGGCTGGCAGGCAGAAGCGGTTAGGGGCAATCAGGCAGGCAGGCAGGCGAGCAGTTGGGAGCCAGCAGTCCTGGATTGTGAGAGGGATGTCCCAGATTGGAGAGGGTACAAGCTGGGCTGAGGGACACACATACACCCCAGCCCTCCACCCCACCCCCACGTGCACGAATTTCATGCACTGTGCCTCTAGTAAAATAATAGGAGTATAGTAGCAGTTCATGCTTCCTGAGTGCTTACTTTGTGTTTGACATTGTCTTTACCCCATATTTTTTAGTGATTTACATAGATTATATAATGTAATTCTTACAACAACCTCTAAGGCTAATACTGGTGTTGGTACTATTATTATCCTTCCACATGAAGCTTAAGGCATAGAACAACACAGCTAATAAATGGAACTATTCCATCCTAGGACCTGGAGTCCACATTCTTAAGTAATGTATCATGTAATGGTTAAAAGTATGTAGGCTTTGGAGTCAGTGCCTGAGACTGGGTGTTATACAGTGATGAGAGAAAACTTAGTTGGCTTTGTTGGTGAGCCTAGATCCAGTGTTGAAAAATGAAGTCCACTAATGGAGGTCAGTAGGAGGGTATCTTCAAGTCTTCAACTATTAGTTTAATAGAAT
>NW_006282376.1:126877-137233 GCF_000327345.1 Myotis davidii
CTTTTGCTGAGTGGAATAGGTATGCGGGGAGGCCAGCATGGTTACTGCTGTTGCCCTACTGTAAAATGATTAAGTTTGGATTAGAGCAGCCAGAAAAGGAGAAGCTCACTGTCTAAGCTTACTAAAATGGAATGACTCGGTGCTAGACCATACTTGAGGGCAAAGAAGATAGATTAACAAAGCTGATATCGGAGTAAGCAATTTTGCTGAGTGGAATAGGTATGCGGGGAGGCCAGCATGGTTACTGCTGTTGCCCTACTGTAAAATGATTAAGTTTGGATTAGAGCAGCCAGAAAAGGAGAAGCTCACTGTCTAAGCTTACTAAAATGGAATGACTCGGTGCTAGACCATACTTGAGGGCAAAGAAGATAGATTAACAAAGCTGATATCGGAGTAAGCAAACTTGACACGTGTGGAATAGATGTGGCTACTGACAATGGAGAAAAGGAACCTTAAACAGTTTGGAAGAACCAGCCTGAAAATAGAAATGTGGGTCACGGGCAGAGATGGACCTAGTAATACAGATAGCTGATCAGCAGTTTGAGGGGGGGAATTTATTTGGAGCCATGCTGTACAGCAGAAGATGGATGTGCTTATATGTGGAGAGCATAGTAAAGTGTGAACATTTGTATTTTAAAAATAATTAACGTTCTCATGAAGTATTAGAGTGGAAAATAATGATTTTATAGTCATTATCTTTGTAGATAGTAATTAACTCCCAAGTAGAGAAGATTAGAAATTCCAGGGCTACCCTTCAGAAATATTACCAGCTAATAGATAAAAGGAAAGAAAAGATCAATCATATGCTCATTAGAGAGTGCCTGTGTCCTTCCCATTAGAACCCTGGGTGTTTGTGTGGGTTCCTAAAAGGCCACCTTCCTGACTCTGAGAAGTAATTCTGGCCTCTGGGAGGACAGCACTCTGGAAGTCCTGGGTTATTAATACAAGATTGACTTTTCAATATTGACCTCCCCTGAGACAGCATTTGCTGTTGTTCTCTGGAGAAGCTGGGCCTGGGACCAGTCTCGTTGGGAAGAACTCTGGTAAAACAACATTCTGGCCTTAGTAGGATATTGAGCAAAGAAAGGGGGTATCTGTTACTCAGTCCTCACAATAATCTTAGGAAGTATGGTATTATCATCCTTTTAAAGATGAAAGATCCAGAGAAGTAATGTGCCCAAGGTCATCTAGCCAGGAAATGATAGAGCCAGGATTCAAAGGCCAGGCTCTGCCATGATCTCACCACCCTATTCTGCTCTCAGATTTAGTTTAACCTGCCAAAATGCGATCATCTGAGAACTACCAGAGGTTAAGAACTAGGTGTTTTCCAAAGGTAATAATAATAATAATAATAATAGCTAACACATAGGTCTTATTATATGCCAGGTACTCTATCAAGTGATACACACACACACACACACACACGCACACACACACGGTACACATTTAATCTTCAGAATGCCCTATAAGGGAAGTTATATTACCCCATTATGTAGATAGGAAAAGTGGGGCATGGAAGGTTAAACCCTTATAAAGGGTTGGAGCTGGCATTTAAACCCAAGCAGTCTCGCTCCAGAGTTCATATTTTTAATGACTGCTATAGATTGTGTCTCAGAAATAGACCCTGGTGAATACAGCAAATGTAGATTTAGTGGAATGGTAGGATAGAAGCCAGATTGCAGAAGGGGAGATTGCCTTTGAGAAAATATATTCTGGATTTCATCAAATGCTGCATCTAATAAGATGATTGTATGGGTTTTTGTTTTTTTAGTTTGGTATATGGTAATTACATTGATTTTCAAATGTTAAGCCAACCTTGCATCTCTGAGGTAAACCCCACTTGGTTCTGATGTATTTATTTTCTGTATTATCTATTGTTGGATTTAGTTTACTAAAATTTTGTTTTAAATTTTTATGTCTATTTCCAAGAGGGCTGTGGTCCCTATTTTTATTTTCTTGTATGTCTGGTTTTGGTATCAAGGTAATACTGACCTTTAGAATGAGTTGGAAATATTTAGATTTTTTTTTAAAAGAGTTTGTGTAGAATTTATATTATACCTTCCTTAAATGTTTGTAGCATTCACCAGTGAAGCCACTCTAGATCTGGATTTCTTTTTATGTGAAGTTATTAACAACTTTTTTTTATCCTCACCAGAAATATGCCTATTTATTTTTATAGAGAGAGTAAGAGGGGGAGGAAAGGGGGGGACAGGAAAAGAGAGACATCAATCAGTTGCCTCCTGTACCCGCTCCGAGTGTGGATCAAACCCACCACCTAGGTATGTGCCGACTGGGAATCGAACCCACAACCTTCCAGTGTGCAGATAACACTCCAACCAACTGAGCCACCTGGCCAGGGCACAACTTTGATTTTTTTAATAGGTATAGAGAAACTCAGATTTTCTCTTTCTTGAATGAGCTTCGGTAATTTTATCCTTAAGGAATTTATCCATTTCATCTATTATGTTGAACTTATTGACATAAGATTAATCATAATATTCCCTTATCCTTTTAAGATCTTTAGAATCTGTAGTGAAGTTACTGATCTTTTCTGATATAGGTAAATTGTGTTTTTTTCCTTGATCAGTTTGGCTAGAGGTTTATCAGTTTTATTGATCTTATCAGAAAATAATGAACTTTTGGTTTTATTGATTTTTCTGTAGTTTTTTTTTCTTTTCTATTTTATTGGTTTCTGTTTACTTTGCATTTAACTTTCTCTTCTTTTTCTAGTTTCTTAAGAAGCTGAGGTCATTGACTTGAAACCTTTCTTGTTTTCTGATTTAGGATGTTTAATACAATAAATTTCGCTTAAGAATTGTTTTAGCTGCATCCCACAGTTTTTGATGCATTGTGTTTTTATTTTCATTTGGTTGAAATGCTTTCTAATTTCCCTTTCCTTTTTGGAAATGGGCTATTTACTAACCTATCCATAGACTACTTAAAAGTGTATTAGTTTCTAAATATCTAGGGTTTTTCCAGATATCTGTTATTGATTTCTATTTTAACTCCACTGTGGTTAGACAATGTGCTTCTCTGACTCCTATTAAATTTATTGAGACTTTTTTATGGCCTAGAGTAAGGTTTATCTTGGTGAATTCTACACAAACTTGAAAAGCATGTATATTCTGCTGTTGTTGGGTAGAGTGTTCTATAAACGTCAGTTAGACCACATTGGTTGATAGTGTCATTCTAGCTTTTCTATATAACTGATTTCCCTCTACTTGATTTATTGATTATTGAGAGAGATGTATTGACATCTTCAGCTGTAATCGTGGACTTAGATCTATTTCCTTTGCAGTTCTTATAACATTTTGCTTCATTTATTTTTTTAAAATATATTTTATTGATTTTTTACAGAGAGGAAGGGAGAGGGATAGAGAGCTAGAAATATCGATGAGAGAGAAACATAGATCAGCTGCCTCCTGCACACCCCCCACTGGGGATGTGCCTGCAACCAAGGTACATGCCCTTGACCTGAATCGAACCTGGGACCCTTCAGTTCACAGGCTGACGCTCTATCCACTGAGCCAAACCGGTTAGGGCATGCTTCATGTATTTTTAAGCTCTGTTATTAAGTGCTGAACTGCTTAGGATTATTACATCCCTTTATGAATTGAACTCTTTATGATTACCAAAGATAAAGAAAATCATTTTATATAATTATTTGTTCTGAAATCTTTTAATTAAAATAACCATTCTAGCTTTCTTTTGATTAGTGTTAGCATGATATATCTTTTTTCATCCTTCTGATTTTAACCTATTTGTGTCTTTATATTTAAAACATATTTCTCGTAGGCAGCATATAATTGAGGCTTGCTTTTTAATACTTTGACAATCTGTCTTTTAATTGGAGTGTTTAGACAATTTACATTTAATGTGATGGTTGCTTTATCAGGTTAGGTTTAAATCTGACATCTTGCTACTTATTTTCCATTTGTCCCACCTCTTTACCTTCCCTTTTTCCTCCTTTGCTGCACTCTTTTTTAAAAATATATTTTTTGTATTGATTTCAAAGAGGAAGGGAGAGGGAGAGAGAGATAGAAACATCAATGATGAGAGAATATCATTGATCGGCTGCCTCCTGCACACTCTCTACTGGGGATCGAGTCCATAACCCAGGCATGTGCCCTGACCGGGAATCGAACCAGGACCTCCTGGATCATAGGTCGATGCTCAACCACTGAGCCATACCTGCTGGACTTCTGCACTCTTTTTGGAGTATTTTCTATGATTTCATATTATCTAGCTTATTAGCTAAAATTCTTTGTTTTGTTCTTTTAGTGATTGCTTTAGGGCTTACAATGTGTATTAGCTTATCACAGTCTGATTTCAAGTGATAGTAGTATACCACGTAGAATGTAAGAACTTTACAACAGCGTACACCTTCATTTCTCCGCTCTTGTCTTTATACTATTATTGCTATATAGTTTACCTTTACAAATCTTACAAACCTCTGTATGTTGTTAATATTTATAAGCAGTTAATTATCTTTTAAAGAGCTTTAAATAATAAGAGATATGGCTTATCTAGATATTACTTATCCAGCACCATTTGTGGTGCTCTCATTCCTTTGTTTAGAGCTGTATTTCCATCCAGTATCATTTTCCTTCTGCCCGAAGGATCTCCTTTCACATTTTTTATTGTGCAGGTCTGCTGCTGATGAATTCTCTCAGAATTGTGTATCAGCGAACTCTTTTAAGGAAACTCTTTTAAGATAATTTGCTAAAGTATTTGTAGGGCTTGCTTAGTTTTTTCCTGTTTCTTCAGAATCACTGTTCTTTGTTGCCCAATGTCCAAATATTTTGAAAACCCTTGTTTCACATATTGTATCTGTTTTCCTTTGTTACTGTTTTCATCAGGAGGGTAAACTGGCCCTTGTTACCTTAGCATGAAAACTGAAGTTCTAGTCAAGAATTCAAAAAAATAAAATAAAATGGGAGGGGCATGACTTTTCAGGATTGGCAAATAATGGACATGTGTCAAGGCTGAAAGGGAGTAGTAAGTAGGCCAAGGGGAAAGAGGCATATTTTCACTCAGAAGCTGGGATTTCTCAGACACATAAAAGTGCCTCTGTACAAACAAGCAGTCAATTAGCAAGTAAAAATGCCTTTGAAGCTTCTGGGTGCAGCATATTAGATCCGAAATGGTGTTGTTATCTCTGGGTGCTTTCCTTTAGATTTTGGTCCAAGCCCTCATCTTTCAGTGGTTTTGAGTCTGTTGAACTGGCTCTGAGTGAGGTCCAGAACTGGCATGGCAGAAACAGCAGTACCGTGAAATGGCTTCTAAAGGAATAGACGGGAGAGGCCCAAGTCGGAGTTGAAGAAAAGGTTTTGGAAAAGTTGCAGAGCACCTGCCCCCAAACTTTCTGAGTTGGGGTACTTTTGAATTCTCATATTTGGAAAACGGTTCTGTTCACATAACAGCTAAGTATGGTAGGGGCCTGGTCTCACAAGTCAGGTCACCTGTTGTGGAGGGTCTTGTGATCCTTGAGGTTGGTTCTTTTTTATACAGTGTACAATTCAAACAGAAATGTTTCCAACATTCCATATCTATTTTCCTACACAGGATGTGAGTAAAGAAAAAGAGAAAGTAGTGTAGGGCATGTCTTAGTCTGCCATAATAACAAAATGTCATAGACCAGTGGCTTAAACAACAAAAATTCATTTTTTCAGTCTGGAGGCTGGAAAGTCCAAGGTCAAGGTTCCAGCAATGTTTGGTTTCTGGTGAGGCCCTGTTCCTGGCTTACAGATGGCCACCCATTTTGCTGTGACCTCACATGGCCTTTCTTCAGTAGAGAGAGAGAAATCTCTCCCTTTCTTTCTTATAAGGCTACCTCCTATAGGACCTCACCCATATGACCTCATTTAGCCTTAATTACCTCCTAAAAGCTCTATCTCCAAATACTGTCACATTGGCAATTAGACTTTAACATGTGAATTTGGGGGGGACACAAATGTTCAGTCCCTAACAGCTACATAGGACCTAACATGTGTGACATGGGTCTTTTGTCAGCCTCTCATTTCTGGGTACATTGTGGTCATATGTTCCAGAGGCTGAAACCCTGATAATAGTCCCTCTATTACATGACTTTCAAAATTAGATTGGGATTCCAGTGTTTTGTTAAAATGAAAATAAGTGGCCTCAGTGTACCTCTCTGGTTACTATACAGATTCCATGGAAAAAGGAACAGATCTGATAGACTTCATATTTCTTGTCTCCAGGTTCTTCTTTGTGGTCCAGTTGGTCCAAAACTGCACGAGCTTCTTGATGACAATGTATTTGTTCCACCAGAGTCACTGCAAGAAGTGGATGAGTTCCACCTCATTTTAGAGTATCAAGCAGGTAAGAGAAATGAGTGAGTACCGGTGTAAGACTCGGCAGGGGAGTGTGTAATGTTATGTAGAGGAGTAACTGTCCTACAGATTTCTCTGTGTAAATTAGTAGGATCCCTGTTCTTTCTTTACCACGGGTTTCCTGCACTGATGCTGGCCATTGTCTCAAGGGAGAGTGCTAGAGTATTACAACAGTGAAGAAAATTTCCAAATCTATAAACAGAATTGATCTGAAACCAAGAGGAATCAGGATGTAGGAAAGCAGGCATCTTAAACACATACCTATAAAGTTTTTCTTTATTACTAAGGAAAGAAAAGGGCAGATAACATCTCTTCAACTCTGTGCTCGATTCTGCCCAAGGCCTTTCTGGGCAGTTGTTCCAAGCTGCTTAGATTTGATGCTGGGCCTCTGGCAAGCTTCCTCTGAATTGCTTTGTTTTCCCTTGGGTGTGTAACTGGAAGTGTTATATATTTAACAATGCATATTATTTCCCGTTATATAATGTTTTTAATGTTTATCACTCCAAGCTACTCCATCCAGCTGCCCCCTACCCCCAGTAGATTTTGTTACAGAGTCTGCAGATATGATTTCTGAAAGAATCCTAAATACCTGAACGTAATTTGGTTCTGTGTATTTGCTGGGTATCTTTCCTCTACTCAGAGGCCCGCCTTTTGAATTTGATTCAACATGTTAATTCAAGTTAAAAACTCAAACATCGAAACAGACTAATTGGCACCTTAAAGCAGTATGTACTTAATATGCTTCAGTGAACTGCTTCCAAATCAGAAATTAAGAGAACCTTACCTACTAAAGTAATTAACTTTAATGTAAGATATGAAATATAGTGCTTCTTGAAAATTATGCCTTTCTTCAAGTAGAAAACGGGATTGTTTCTGGTTCTCTTTGGGGTATTTACTAGAATCAGTCAGGAAGTTAAGAAGGTCAGGGTCTGGAAATTAGGGACCGAATGTTAGGGCAGGCATCTCACATTTAATAATATACAAGTTTTGAGTTGCTTTCAGTTTTAGTTTCCCCAAATGGGAAATCAGAGTGATGGTTCTTACTGCCTGAAGGCTGTGGTAAGGACTAAGAGGTAGTGTGTTTAAGCACTATGAACTGCTCAAATGAAAGGCATGAACAAGACTGTTGACTGAAAGAATCTAGAATAACTAAAGATGTGTCTTCGATGTGCTGCTGATGCTGCTGCCAGCTGCATGTTCTCACTGCCATTTCTGTTGGCACTCACGTTCTAGACTTGGGACCTTTCTGGTTCCTGGTTTCTGTCATTTCCCCTGGGGACAAGAGTGGAGAGACTGTTTCCTCACGAAGACTGCTGTTGTGTTTGACAGACGTGCCTTAAGTATAGTTCAGAGGATGGCACAGCTGATCTTGACAGGAGACTGTCTCCATCCTGGGTTGAGAAGCTTACACTTCAGTTTTTCTTTTCTCAGCCATCTTTTTTAGAACAAAGCAGATCTTTTATTAAACTTTGACATTTTTATCAGACTCTGGAGGGAGCCTAGTCTAGTGGCAGCAGCTGTTGGGTCAGCTCTCTTAACAGAAGTCCATCCCCTGCTTCTCTCTAACCTAGATGAATAAATTCCCAGGAAGAATTGTCAACTCTTCCCTCCTCCTCTCCTGCCAGACGTCTCCAGAGAAGCTTATTTTCAGGCTTTGAGCCAGGGATCCAGTGAGTCATTACATAGGTTCTGCTGACTCAGTGGCTGGAGGGCAGGATGGTAAATTGAGAGAAGATATCACTTAAATAAATGCAAAGCCATATGAGAAAAGAGGGGCATTAACCTATTACTAGGAGCTCACGCTGTCTGAGTTTCAGTCACTTTGCTTCTCAGGCAGCTCCATCAGATCTGTGCAAACAGCCAGTGAAGAGCCCTTCACATCCCTCCTTGTCTTCACGTTGCAAAAGCCCATTTATTTTTATCTTGCTCATTTTTTTTGCTGAAGTAATTGATTTATTTTGAACTCTCTGTGGCTTTTTTCCCCCTAAGTTAACTTAGGCAGTGCGTCCTACCGGCTTCATTCTTTAAGGGCCAGTTCCAGGTCTTGCCCTGCAGAGAATACTAATGTCGCATCTTTCCCCCCATGTACAGTCTCATTAGTTGGGGAAATATTGGACTTGGAGTTCATACCCATACTTTTTGTTGTTGTGGGCATTAGAGACTGTTCTCTTGCTCCTGTATCGTGCTGTTCGTTCATGTGGCTTAGTGCCAGGTTCAGTGTGAGCAGAAGTCCGATGTTAGGAGACACTGCTCTGCCCTCTGCTACCATCCACTGCAGGAGACAGATTCCTGAACAAATGATTGCAAAGTAAAGTGCCAGCTCCTATAACTGGGTGCAGCAGTAGCCCAGGGAAGGAAGTCATTGGATATTCTTGGGGGTGACAGAGTTAGGAAAGGATTCATGGGGAGGTCGTCCTGGTGTCTGCTCTTTAAATGAAGTAGAGCTAGACTACTACACTCCACTCTGTGGACCACCATTGGGTATTTTGTTTGGACATGACCAGGAGCTAAGAAAGGAATATAGTTTTAACAAGTATAATCATTGCATTGGGGTTTAGTAAAGAGGTATTTTCTTTTTTTTCCTGCTTTCATAGATTTTTATATAAATGACCCACAATTAAATGTTTCTTCAGAGGAATGGATTCAAGAAGCTAATTGCCTTGGCCGGTGTGGCTCAGTTGGTTCAGTGTCGTCCTGAGCACTGAAAGGTTGCCAGGTCGATTCCCAGTCAGGGCACATGCCCAGATTGTAGGCTCGATCTCGGGTCAGGGGGTGTGCAGGAAGCAACTGATCAATGCTTCTCTCTCATACCAATGTCTCTCTCCCCCTCTCTCTTCATCTCTCTGTAAAATCAATTTTTTTAAAAAAAGAAAGCTGAACTTAAAGTAAGGAGGATTCTCCCAGCTTTGACACTTGCTCTACAGTAAGCCCTACACATGCATGCACACAGGTGCTCTCCACAGAGAGGCAGAGCTTCTGTTTGGAGAGGCCTGTTGTAGAAAGGAGGAAGGAGGTTGCTAACTGATCACGCAAGATGAAGAAACCTTCTGCTATGGGTTGTTTGTCTTAGGAGAAAACTTTCTGAAGGAATATCCAGAATGTGATAGAAACCAAGTTTTTCAGCTAGTTTTCAGCATGTGGGCTTCCCTTGTATAAATGGGACAAACCCTTAAACCCTGTGGAGGGAAAGCCACGGAAACCTGAATTATAGCAAGTCCTTGCCCCAGAGTGTCCCTGCTGGTGGTGATGGGTTTCTCCTCACCCAGCCCCCACTCAGGGGTGGCCTCATATAAGAATTGCCCTAAGCAGTTGCAGAGCCTCAGTGGCCCTTCGGCTGACTTAATTTCAAGATTTTCTGCCAAGTCTTTATGGACAAGAAGATGAACTCTGTGGTAAAGCCTCTGATTGTGAAGCTTCACCAGGCGAGCTTGGAGAGGGCCCCTGTCCCCTTTCCTGCTTTAGGACTCACAGTGCAGCACTCCTCCCCAGTACTGGGCAGTGGTGGGGCCTTAATCAGTAGTTCTCCACCTAACTGCATGCCAAGACCTCAGTGGTGGGGCCTCACCACCTGCACCTTTAAAGCTAGTTCCCCGGGGAATTCCGATACATGGCCAGTGCTGAGAGCTGCTCCTATAGATGAGCAGATCCAAATTCCTCCGCCCACTAGGAGACCCACCCCAGGACGGATCTGCCTCCCTCTACTGCAAGCATGTCAAATTCAAAGGCTAACATGAGCCACATAAACAAGGTTTAAATTTATGTGGGCTGCAAAAAAACAAAAGCTTTAATTTTATAGAAATGTAGGTGTATTTCGATAGAGACATGCTGAATACAAAAGACTGAAATAAATGAGTAATTGTTAACATAAAATAATAGAACATTTTAATAAAAATTAATATTTTTTCTTGAACATTAACGTACCAGACACTGAATAACTGCACAAATTATTAAGTGTAATGAAAATAAAGCTATTTTTCTTGTTCTCCGAAAACGAAATATTTCA
>NW_006282376.1:138700-139891 GCF_000327345.1 Myotis davidii
AACCAGTGATGGGGGGAAATGAGGGTCCCCTGGCAGAGGCGTCAGGCCTGGGCAAGGGGCTGATCCTGTGATTGGAGGGTGATGGGGGTCAACGCCTGAGGGCTCCCAGTATGTGAGAGGGGGCAGGCTGGGCTGAGGGACACCCCCCCCACACCCACCCAGTGCACGAATTTCATGCACCCGGCCCCTAGTTATTAATAATTATGTATAGCAGGGTATTGTAAAAATCAAGTTTCGAAATTTTTATTATAATGCTTCTTACATATCGTTATACTGGCTGGGCCGCCAAAATACTCATTGTGGGCTGCAAGTTTGACATGCTTGCTCTACTGGGATCAGATTAGTAGGTGCTGAGTGAGCACTCTGTGCCAGGGGCTGTGACTAATGCTGTGGGAACCAGACATATGTGTTACCTCTATAGAGCTGGCAATCTGTTCAGGGAGACGTAGCACAAATGTGTGAAAAATGATTTAGGTTTGACTACTAGTTCTAAATAGTAGAAGAGATAACTCAAAGCAAAGTGGTTACCACAGACCATGGAAAGGAAAATCTCTGTGGATGCTTAAAGTACTGAAAGTGTACTTCAGGCTGGAGCAGTCACAATCATTCATGAAGGAAGTTGCACTTGAACTTGGTCTTGAGCAGTCATTCCACAGCAGCTCCCTCGGAGGATGTAAGAGCAGCCAGATGCTCTTACCTTCTGGACCAAGTGCCTGGAAACCACCGGTGGGCAGCAGGGGTGAGGGAGTGCAGTCAGCTTGACTCTTGGAATTTCAGCCTCCTTAGGTCCCAGCTAAGTGAAAGGTGCTCAGGACATTGCTGTGAGGTGGAGACAGAGAAAGGCAGCATTGCTGTGTGCAGGGACATGTGTGCTATGCACTGTACGCTGGTATTTGTAAGTGATGCTACTGTCCTATAACGGGGAAAGGACACAGGCATCCTGTCTTTGAAAAGCTCAATGGACAGCAGAGCTTTCCTGGGACTCAGGGTGAGCTAATTGCCACCCTTTGATAAAGGTGTATAGTACCCATACTGTGTTTCTGTGTATTTGGTTTGTTTGTTTCATTACTGACCACTGTCTTCCTGGATACAATGCCGTGCTTATCTTAGGCCGTTGTAGCGAGGCTCTACTCAGCCAGAAGCCAGCCTCCCCTGAGAAAAGGCCCGGCAAGCCCCCTCCCCACCCCAACC
>NW_006282376.1:139932-141776 GCF_000327345.1 Myotis davidii
GCTAGGAGACTTAAAGCCTCTTCCTTTTCTTCCCATTGTGTTGACTGGGCTTTTCTAGGGGAGGAGTGGGGCCAGTTAAAAGCTCCCCATGCCAACCGATTGATCTTCTCCCACGACCTCTCCAACGGGGCCATGAGTATGCTGGAGGTGTTTGTGTCTAGCCTGGAAGAGTTTCAGCCAGACCTGGTGGTCCTCTCTGGATTGCACATGATGGAGGGACAAAGCAAGGAGTTCCAGAGAAAGAGACTCTTGGAGGTAATAGCACTGTTCTAGAATGTCACTGACCTCGGCAGTATGTTTCTTCAGAACCCTGCTTCTTTTGGCCTCTACAGCTTACGCTGCCTTGCCCTCAGTTCTGGCCTTCCCGGGAGATACCGCGGCAGCTGGCTCTGAGCCTTCCTCTTGCTCTAGGGAGGCACCTCACAGTATTCTTTCAGACACAGGCAGCAGCTTGAGTAGGACAGGTCAGAACATCTTCCTGCCTGAGCCTCTGTATTCTGTGCTAAACTGAATGTGGCTGAAAGCTGCAGTGTTTATAGTTTGTGTCCTTTGTGTTATGTGTCATCTCACTTCCCATCAGCTATTGCTGCAGATTCATATAGCAGTTGAGGCCAACTGCTCAGTTTAGGTCCCCAGGAATAGGCTGATTACATGAACATATAGGGTGGTCCTTTGTGCTCTCTGAGTCTGTAATCCAGTGCTTCTCTGCAGAGCCTAGGTGTCCCTGTTGGAAAAAGTATCCCTCATCCACAGAGGCCGTGGAAACCTACATAGCTTGGAATTTTCATGAGGATGCAAAGAAGACAGTGACAATCCACACTCCTCTAGGACCTGATCTTTTCTTCCTTTTGTCTGACTTCTATATCTAATAGCAATGCTGTCCTCTTTTCACAGGTTGTGACCTCTATTTCTGACATCCCCGTTGGTATTCCAATTCACCTAGAGCTGGCCAGCATGACCAGTAGGGAGCTCATGAGCAGCATTGTGCATCAGGTAACCACGTGGGCAGCACATGGGGCCCTCATTGGCCCTGACTCTCATGGGGCCTTGCAAAGACGTGCCTTTGTCAGCAGGACCAGCTGTTTGGGCTCAGGGGCCAGCTCACTGAGGGATGGCTGTCCTGTCACTCAGACTTAGGTTCTTGGAGATCTAAATAAGGAACCAGAACTGTTCTGGAACAGGATCTCCTTCTAGGTTAGAAATATGGCAGTGCATCTCATGGGTTCATGGGCTATTCTCCTTCTAGAATGGGGAAGTTGGGAGTGAATGGTCTAAAGCCGAGCTGCTTTCAACAGAATGTCAAGAAGATCAGAGAAATGGATTAGGGGGAGCTTTACTCCCTTACCACCAGGCATCACGTGTTCACTCCTGCCTTGGGATGGCTAAGGTGATTAGATAAATTTGAGAGGGTAATGCTTAAGAATATAGACTTGGGGAACATGAGTTGGAATGCTAGCTTTGCCATTCACTAGCTTTATGAACTTGGGCAAGTTAGTTACCCTTTTATTTTATTTATTTAACCTTTATAATGGTTAATCATATGTTTCAAAACCCCCAAAATACTAAAAGCTATACAATAAAGTCACCCTCCCTCTTTCCCACCACTTGTACCCACTGTTAGTACTCTCATTAGTTTCATCTGTATCTCTCCAGTGTTACTACACTACACACACACACACACACACACACACACACTCTCTCTCTCTCTCTCTCTCTCTCTCTCTCTCTCTCTCACTGAGTGGCCAGATTATTATGACCACCTGACGTTTGTAGGCAAATTAGCCGTACATTGCATCGTATGGGGGTATGGAAGCCTAACGCCTGTTCGAACACCTTTGCTGTCT
>NW_006282376.1:142345-153475 GCF_000327345.1 Myotis davidii
GTCAATGCCAAGAAGAATCGCCGCGATATTGAAGCCAAAAGGTGACCCAACGAAGTACTGATGGGGTGGTCTTAATAATCTGGCCACTCATGTTCAAATATATCCCACGTTCAAAGGCTGTTAAATCGCGTTGTTTACCCATATCATCAGAAAAAAATCACTTCTACTGTCGTGGTAAACAACCTGTTTCCCTATTTATAATGATCTGGCCCTCTAGCAACTTCAGCACGAAATTATAGCTAATTTGCCTACGAACGTAAGGAGGTCATAATAATCTGGCCACTCAGTGTATATGCAAATATGGAAATATGTCCTTATTTTTAAGCCCTTTTAGTAAAAAAAATAGCGTAATTAAATACACATTCTACCACTTTGATCTTTTTCACTAAGTGGATTTGTTTTATTGGGTTTAAAAAAATTTTTTATAAGAATTTATTTGAGACAAACTGATAGCATATGCTAGAGAGCAAGATCTCAAATACTTCTCACTAAGCAGATTTTGGAGGTCTTTTTTCTGTCATCACTTGGAGAATATCCTCGTCTTTTCACAGCCATGTGGTTAAAAGGAATGTGTGGGCATCTCAGTTTATTGAATCTGAATCTTTTCAATAGTGCATTACCCTTTGCTATTCCATAGAGGCCTGCAGCCAGTGACTTTGCACATGGTTTTATTTTGCCCATGAACAAGTACATATGTATAATACTCAGAAGTAAAATTAACTGGATAGCAGAAAAAGCATCTGTAAATTTGATATTGCCAAATTGCCTTCCATGAGAATTACACCAATTTACTTCCACTAGAATTCTTTACAAGTGCTTATTATTTCCTCATATCCTTGTGACCAGAATGTGATTAAAAACATGCACAGCTGGTGTGGCTCAGTGGTTGAGCATCAACCTATGAACCAGGAGGTCGAGATTTGATTCCTGGTCAGGGCTCATGCTCAGTTGCGGGCTTGATCCCCAGCAGGGGGTGTGCAGGAGGCAGCCAATCCATGATTCTCTCTCATCACTGATGTCTCTCCCTCTCCCTCTCCCTCTCCCTTCCTCTTTGAAATGATAAAAAATGAAAAAATAAAAAAAGAATGTTCTTGATAAAGCAATAAAATTTAGTTTTAAAAAATTGTTTAAATATAACACAAAACATGCATTGTCACCAATCCTACAGGTGAGAAATATTTCACAATAGTGTTTTTAACTTAGACTACTTTTTTTTTATTGATACTATTACAGATGTCCCATATTTCCCTCCCATTTTCCTCCACCCAGCTCACCCGCTCCCCTCCCCAGACTTTACTTTTTAGAAAAGTTTTAGGGGTACAAGCAAAATGAGCCAGAATATAGAGTTCCCATATACCCCCTACCCAAACCCACCCAGTTTCCCCCAGTATCCCACCCACTGCACCATAGTGAGATACTTGGTACAGTTGGTGGGACCTACACTCACACATCATTGCCAGACAAAATATGTGGTTTACATTAGGGTTCACTCTTGGTGTTTTTCAGTGTAGTTTTAATTTGCATTTCTCTTTTATAGGTTTACTTTTTAAACAAGAAGCCATTTTTTTCTCATTTTCTGTGTAACTGTTTACTTAATCTCTCCTCAGTCCCCTTATCTGTAAAATGGAGGTAATCCCTCCTTCCTCCCTCCCTCCCTCCCTCCCTCCCTCTCTTTGTCCCTCCCTTGAGGGTTACAGTAAGAATTGAGTGAAATAAAGCCATTAGTTCAGTGCCTGGAACAGAACGTGCAGTAAATGGAAGTGCTATAACATTAGCAAAGGTACAGGTCATTGATTTTTAAATAAATAAAAATACATACACACACATAAATCCCTCTACCCATACCTACATACAGGGGCTAATCTCTCTTGCACTAACAGTCATCTTATATGTATTTCTCTGGCTGTAAGGAGGAAAGTGCTAAGTAAGACAGATAGTGAGGTGGACATAGTGGTTCCCTTTAAGATAGAAAACTGGCTCAGCAGAGAGTTCTGGTCAAGATGATGGTGTAGGTAAACGTGGTACTTGGAACCTCCCATGACCACAGCAGAGTTACAATTCCAGAACAGCCATCATTCAGAACCCCTGAAATCTAGCTAAACAGAAGTCCTATAACTAAAAATATAAAGAAGCAGCCACATTGAGACTGGTAGGAGGGCAGAGGCTTGGAACAGGCTGGTCCCACACTCACATGTGGCAGTTAATAACTGGGAGAGATATCTTGGCTGTAGAGATCTCCCCTAAGGAGTAAGGGGTCCCAGCCCCACATCAGAACCCCCAGCCCAGGGTTCCAGTGCCAGGAAGAGAAGTCCCCATAACTTTTGGCTGTAAAGATCAGTGGGGATTACAGCTAAGTGAGACGGAGGTCTGCTAGAGTCCCAGGTGTTCCTCTTAAAGGGCCCATGAATGCACAAACTTAACTTGGACTCATTCCAAGCACTTTGAGCCCAACACTGGGGTGGCAGCTTGAAACACAGCAGGGGCATACAAGGAGGAACTGAATTGTCTAGCAAGGGCTGGAGGAGCAGCCTTCTCTCAGACAGAAGTACTGACAGAAGCCATTGTTCCACAGAGTTGGCAGGCGGGTCACCATATCTGAGTCTCCATCAACCTGGCTAAAACTCATAGCTCTGCCCTGGTGATTCCTGAGACCCCAGCCTACCCAACTTGCAGGTCCACCCAAGCCTTTTCCAGTAGTTTCCATACAAATAGCCTCTCTTGGCTCATGCTTTGGACTTTCCTAAAATCTATCAAACAGGATTTGGCCAAAACATACCCATACATTTTGCTAAGAGGCCCCACACCTGGCTAGCAGCTACCAACCTCAGTTAGCAGCCTGAACTCTCCTGGGTACCTCCATGCCCAGCACAAGTAGCAGCCATCTGCAGACTGCTCTGCTGCTCATGCCAGATGGCCCCAGGCAAGATAGAGGCAGTGGCTGACCTTGTACCTCCCAGGAGGCCCCAGAGCCAGTGGGCCTGGTAGACAGCTACAGACCACACTAGATTACAACCCAACCACCTCCACAGTGGCACACACAAGGGGCAGACTCAGCAGGCACCAAAGCCCCAATGAAGTGAGACCTGCTCTATGGGGTTGACTCCTGCACAGCAGCTCCTCTGCTCTAATTGCAGCCAGTCCTTGCAGCCAATCAGCCTGAGGATAAATATCTCCCAGAAATGTGCCAACAGCAATCAAGACTCGGCTACAACAGGACAGTGCACACAGCTCACATGGGGTACACTTGGTGCACCCAGCTAGGTAAGCAGGGAGGCTGCACCATTGGGCCCTACAGGACACCTACTACATAAGGCCACTCGACCAAGTCTGGGAGAGAGCAGCTCTGCCTAATACATAGAAACAAACAGAGGGAAGCAGCCAAAATGAGACAAAAAAACAGGTCCCAAATGAAAGAACAGGAGAAATCTCCAGAAGAACTAAATTAAGTAGAGGCAAGCAATCTACCAGATACAGAATTCAAAACAATGGTTATAGGGATGCTCAAGGAACTTAGTGAAAACTTCAATTAAAAAAAAGGGCATGAGAACCATAAATAACCAGTCAGAAATGAAAGGTATGATAAACTGAAATGAATAATTTACAGGAAATAAACAGAGTTGATGAAGCAGAGAATCAAATTAGTGACTCTAAATATAAAGAAGCAAAAAGAAAAAAAATATTTTTTTAGTATATTTTATTGAATTTTTACAGAGGAAGGGAGAGGGATAGAGAGAAACATCGATGAGAGAGAAACATCGATCAGCTGTTTCCTGCACACTCCCCACTGGGGATGTGTCCGCAACCAAGGTACATGCCCTTGACCGGAATCGAACCGGGGACCCTTGAGTCCACAGGCCGATGCTCTATCCACTGAGCCAAACTGGTTAGGGCAGAAAAAAGAATTTTAAACTGGCCACATGGCTCAGTTGGTTGGAGTACCATCCCATATAACAAAAGATTGCAGTTTCTATTCCTGGTCAGGGCACATACCTGGGTTGCAGATTCAATTCCAGGTTAGGGTGCCTACAGGAGGCAACAAATTGACGATTCTCTCTCTAGCCCCCGCAACCCCCCCCACCTTTCCTTTCTTTAAAAATCAATAGAAACATATCCTCAGATGAGGATTTTTAAAAATGAGGATAGTTTAAGGTCCCTCTGGGATAACATCAAACATGCCAAAACTTGCATCAGAAGGGGAAGGGAGAGCTAGGGTTGAAAACCTATTTGTAGAAATGATGCCAGAAAACTTCCCTACTTAGTAAAGAAAATAAACATTTAAGCCCAGGAAGCACAGAGTCCCAAATAAGACAAACTCAAAGAGGCCCACACCAAGACACATAAATTAAAATGGCATAATTAAAAAGACAAAGAATCTTAAAAGAAGCAAGAGAAAAGTAGTTACCTATAACAGAGCTCCTATAACCCTGCCAGCTGATTTTGCAACAGAAACTTTGCAGGCCAGAAGGGACTGGCACCTACATCCACAATTACTTTACCAGCAAAGCTATCATTTAGAATCAAAAGTCAGCTAAAGAGCTTCCCAGACAAGAAAAAGCTAAAGGAGTTCATTACCACCAAACCAGTATTACATGAAATGTTAAAGGGTTTTTAAGAAGAAGAAGAAGGAAAATCAAAAGTAAGACTAATAAGAGGGCAATAAATCATATCTGTCAACAATTACTTTAAATGCTCAAGTCAAAAGACATACAGTGCTCAGTTGGTTTGAGAGTCGCCCCATACACCAAAAGGTTGCAAGTTTGATCCCAGGTCAGCACCTGCCTAGACTGCAGATTTGATCCCTGGTCAGGGTGCATACGGGAGGCAACTGAGCCATGTTTCTCACATCAATGTTTCTCTCCCTCTTTCTAAAATCAGTTAAACAAAAATCCTCAGATGAGGATTTTTCAAAAAGATATATGGTGACTAGAATGGATAAAAAATTGTATGAAACTTAAGATCAAAAGACAGACTAAAAGTGAAGGGATGAAAAAGATATTTCATGAAAGTGGAAACAAAAAACCAGCTGGGGTAGCAATACTTATGCCAGATAAACTAAACTTTAAAACAAAGGCTACAACAAGAAACAAACAAGGACCCAGCAGTTCCACTTCTGGATATTTATTCAAATAAACAAAACATACTAAATCAGAAAGACATATACATCCATATGTTTGTTTCAGCATTATTTACAGTAGTCAAGATATGGAAACAACCTAAGTGTCCATCAACAGGTGAATGGATAAAGAAGTGGTGTATGTGTACAGTGGATTACGACTCAGCCATATGAAGAATAAAATCTTGCCATGTGCAACAACATGGATGGGCCCAGCGAGTATTAGGCGAAGTGAAATAAGTCAGAAAAAGACAGATGCTGGATGATTTTACTTATATGTGGAATCCAAAAAAGTAAAAATGAAGGACAGAAACATAGATACAGAGAACATTTTGATGGTTGCCAGATGGGAGGGAGGGTTGAGGGATGGGTGAAAAGGGGAAGGGATTTAGAAGTATAAATTGGTAGTTACAGAATAGTCACAGAGATACAAAGTACAGCCTAAGGAATATAGTCAATTTTATAATAACTAAGTATGGTGTCAGATGAGTATGAGATGTATTGGGGTGATCACTTAGTAAGTTATATAATGTCTAATCACTACGTTGTATACCTGAAACTAATATTGTATGTCAACTATAATTTAGAAATAATTTTTCCAATTAAAAACACAGAACAAGAAGAAAACAGGCTCAATGGCTCCTATGTGGTGCCCTTTTTCAGTGTTATTACTAAATAGAATGAGAAATAGTCTATTTAGTAATAACACCTGCCGAAAATGCTTAGTGCTAATATGAAACTGTTCTTGCTCCTTGGTGGTTATACACAAAACCACTGTGAGCCTGACTGTGTGTTGCTAGGGCCTTCTCCATTTTACTGGCATAATGCCTGCTGACATTGAGGAACTGAGAGTCATGTCCCATCAATGGTAAGAGGATCTGCTATGTATGCAAAGCTAGGCACCATGAAAAGAAATACAAAATATGTACATCTCTGCCCTTTGTCTTCTAGTGGTGTATAACAAAAGACTGGCTATAAGACAGTGTTACTGCAACTTTCCAGTTTATCCAGAGGAATAATAAGGGGGAGATAGAGGTGTAATAGTAAAAACAGTTACCTGTGATCTGTCACTTCCCCACCACAGACTTCAGGGGCAGGGAGTCCTGTAAGGAAGAGGTTATCCTGCCTCACTTCCCTGGCTTTAGTCATTGGCTGTGTCCTAAGATGCCTTTTTGGTGTGAATCAGAAAGAGACTGTCATTTTGTTTTTGTTAGCAGGTCTTTCACACGGTGACTTCCCTTGGGCTGAATGAACAGGAGCTGTTATTTCTTAGCCAGTCAGCAGCTGGACCTCACTCTTCTCTCTCTTCTTGGAATGGTGTTCCTGATGTGGGCATGGTCAGTGACATCCTTTTTTGGATCTTGAAAGAACACGGGAAGAGTAAAAGCAGAGCCTCAGACCTCACCAGGATCCATTTCCACACGCTGGTCTACCACATCCTGGCAACTGTAGATGGACACTGGGCCAACCAGTTGGCAGCCGTGGCTGCAGGAGCTCGTGTGGCTGGGACACAGGCCTGTGCCACAGAAACCATAGATACCAGCCGAGTGTCCCTGAGGGCACCCCATGAGTTCCTGACTTCCCATTCGGAGGCAGGCTCCAGGGTCATATTCAACCCTGACGAGCCAGTGATAGAATGGCACAGGGAGGGCGTGTCCTTCCACTTCACACCCGTATTGGTCTGTAAAGATCCTATACGAACTGTGGGTCTTGGCGATGCCATTTCAGCTGAAGGCCTCTTCTATTCAGAAGTATACCCTCACTATTAGGAAAGTTGTTATGGGTAATTTTTCTGAAGGAGAACTAGCCAATTTAAGAATTAATAGGAATTAAGTGGTTTGGAAAATAGGATTGAGGTATCAGAACAGTTTCTAGATTTAATTCAAAGACAGCCAAAAACACAATAGCAGATTAAATTATCAGATACATTCCAACCTGCTGACAATTACGCAAAAAAGTTTCAGGTTTTAATCCAAATTTATCTACTGAGACTGGATTTTTAGGTTTGTTTATGTTGTGTTATATGGGTAAAAAACATGATTCCCAAACCCTGTTTACATAGCATTGTCAGGTATTTCAGGCCAAACGCCTTTACCCTGGCTGGAGCGCATGCCAGCTGGAAAAAAACACCTCCCTCCTCCCCGCCTCAGAAGTGCATGCTCATTCATCATGTCTAGTAAAGCCCATGGTGAGCCTCTCGTGTCCTCTCTCCACTCAGTGTTCATGGGCAGGGTCATGACTTCCATTCAGTGTTATAATAAAAATACTTAATGAGCACACCTTAGTCTTCTCTCTAAGACAGAGCCTCAAGTAAGGACAAAATCACCCCTCCTGTGCTTCATTCTCAGTGAGGCAGGATCCCTGTGGAGCCTGGGAGAGAATTGGCCATTCTGCACTGGTTTAGAAGCCTGGCTGACCTGTAGGGTGGGTGACCATGCGAGCTGAAGGGCTGTGCCTTCCTGCCCTTGCCCTGGCTTCTTAGATTGTAGGCCAGCTGGTCAAAGACTACCATGCTGGGCCCAACCGTATTGCCCAGCTCTGGACATACTTTCTCCAGTAGAAGACTGATCTTTGTTTATTCTGGTCCTTGAAGGCATCTGCTTTTACAACTGGAATATGCTTCTGTGTGTATAACTGTTCATGTGTGTTTTACATTGACATATCACATTCATTTAAGAGTTTGACCTCATAAGAACCCAGGATCATGAAGAAATATGTCATGTTATGTATTTATTTTTTTATAAATCAAAGAGACTTCTGTGTGCTTTTAAATATATTAAAAATAATTACATTTCAGGAGTCCTAAGACTATTTGCAATTGATTTTGTTCTACCTATCACTCTGGAGCCAGATATACTAGAAATTATTCCAACTTTAACTTGTGAGTTCTATGTTACTCTGCTGTTGAGATGTTTAACTTCTCTTCCCCATCACTGGTTGGGCAGTCCCTGGGACTGAGCTTCTGTGTTTTAAAGTGACAGAAAATGCTAGTGTCAAGTAGTGAATCCAGTAAGAAACAGCAGTTTGAAAGGATGGTGAGCCTTCTCAGTTTGTTCAAAGAGCAGTATCGATATGGCAGCTGCTGGCTCGCAGCAGCAGCTTCTGGAATCTTGATGCTAGCTCAAGTTCTTCATTTGGGACCTCTCCTTCCCTACTTTGGGTAAGAAGAAAAGGCTTGGTTACTCCTTCAAGAAAACTTAAGCCTGGAGAATTATGCAGCTTGAAATTCAAAACAAGTAGTTTAAGGAAATCTCTGGCTGCCACCTCATCAGTCTCTGCCTCCAACTTCAATTAAACACCAACCTTCTAGCCTATTTTACTGGAAAGACTTAAGTGAGAAGAGATTTCTATTTTCTCAAAAAGAACTGAAATAAGTTATCATTTTATGTTCTAAACCTGAGAATACCTTGAGAGTTCCCAAGTGTTCTCCACGTGTCTACTCAGACCCCGATATTAGTATATATTCAGCAAGTTCTCCAGTTTTCACTGGTGATATCAATAAAGACTAATCCAGGATGTGTAGTCTGCACACACTTTAGAGCAGTTTTCAAAAGATGGGTTTTGAACAAGTCAGTTTGGTGGTTATCATAAAAAGTATCAAAATGTACCATACGTTATAGGAGTAGGTATTATAAGTATTGTTTTCTAGAATTTGATATATGCCTGCATGAGTGCATACATGTATGAATTTCCACCACGTAGGGCAGATCATGCAGAACTGGGTGGGAAAAACACGCCCTTCAACCATTCACTTAGAACTATATTTTACAAAGGTTTTCACATATGATTTGATGTGAAGAAAAGTGGAAATCCACTGGAATAGAAAGAATACCTGGTGAAAAATGAGACTTCCTAAAAATATTCTAACACTCACTCTTGCCTTCTCTTGAAATCGATTTAACACTGGGGGAAAAGCTGCAAAACACACACACACACACACACACACACACACGAATCAGGAGATAAGAATTCAACCAAAAAAATCAGTAATGTCTATCATGCAAATTCAGTTTGCATCTTATTCTCTATCAAGTTTAAGTGGGATGCCGAGACCGGCTTGGCTCAGTGGATAGAGCGTCAGCCTGCGGACTGAAAGGTCCCGGGTTCGATTCCGGTCGGGGGCATGTACCTGGGTTGCGGGCACATCCCCAGTGGGAGATGTGCAGGAGGCAGCTGATCGATGTTTCTCTCTCATCGATGTTTCTGACTCTCTATCTCTCTCCCTTCCTCTCTGTAAAAAATCAATAAAATATATTAAAAAAAAAAAAAGTTTAAGTGGGAAAAGGGTAATTATTCATCAATAGAAATCCAAATTCTAGACAGGGTTTTGAGATGACAAGTATTGTATAACATGGGACCAGTTCAACTTACTGTGCCTCACTTTGCTCATCTGTAAAACCTGTTAATAGTGGTCCCTACCCTCATAGGGTTCTTGATGACTAAAGGAAAATGTTGTGAAAAATAATTAGCACAGTACGTGGCACATACAGGCAATCCTCGGGTTATGTCGGACTCGACTTAACGTCGTTTCGGGGTTAAGTCACCATCTCCCTTTACAGTATTTATTTTTTTAAAAAGTTGTCTTATGTTATTTATTATTTATTTACCACAAGTAAAGGTCAGGAATTGTTACCTTTCTTTAAAATTTTTTTTACTGTTTCACTTCATTACTGCTGTGTATGTGCTCCATGTGAGTTATGTAGGTGCTTATGTAGGTGGGTTCCAACTTATGGTGAAAATCGCATTACGTCGCACCGTAGGAACGGATCTCTGACATAACCCGAGGACTGCCTGTATTTTAAAGTTTGATAAATTTCCTGGGACTCTAGAACTATTTTTAAATCATTAAAAATTTACCACCATGACAATTTCAATTTTTTAAAATTTTTTAACTTTAATTTTCTTTATTAAGGTATTACGTACGTATGTTTCCTTGGCCCCTATTGCCCCCCACTTCCACCCCCTGCTCATGCCCTCAACCCACCCGGGTGTCTGTGTCCATTGCTTATGTTTATATGCATGCATACAAGTCCTTTGGTAGATCTCTCTCCTTACCCCCACCCTCCCCCTACCTTCCCTCTGAGGTCGCTTAGCATAATGCTCTCCAGGTCAATTCATGGTGTTGCAAATGGTAGGAGTTCCTTCCTTTTTACAGCAGTGTAGTAGTCCATTGTGTAGATGTACCACCGTTTTCTAATCCACTCATCTGCTGATGGGCACTTAGATTGTATCCAAATCTTAGCTATTGTAAATTATACTCCTATGAACATAGGGGTGCATATATCCTTTCTGGTTCGTGTTTCTAGTTTCTTGGGATATATTCCTAGAAGTGGAATCACTGGGTCAAATGGGAGTTCCATTTTTAGTTTTTTGAGGAAACTCCATACTGTTCTCCACAGTGGCTGCACCAGTCTGCATTCCCATCAGCAGTGCACGAGTGTTCCTTTTTCTCCACATCCTGGCCAGCACTTGTCGTTTGATTTGTTGATGACAGCCATTCTGACAGGTGTGAGATGGTACCTCATTGTCGTTTTCATTTGCATTGCTCAGATGATTAGTGATTTGAACATGTTTTCATGTGTCTCTTGGCCTTCTGTGTGTCTTCTTTCGAAAAGTATCTTTTTAGGTCTGTTGCCCATTTTTTTATTGGGTTATCTTCCTTTTGTTAAGTTGTATGCATTTTCTGTAAATGTTGGAGATTAAACCCTATCGGACATAACATTGACAAATATGTACTCCCATGTAGTGGGCTTTCTTGTTGTTTTGTTGATGGTTTCTTTTGCTGTGCAGCTTTTTATTTTGATGTAGTCCCATTTGTTCATTTTCTCTTTAGTTTGCATTACCCTAGGAACTGTATCGGTAAAAATAATGCTTTGGCATATGTCTGAGATTTTGCTGCCTGTGGATTCCTCTAAGATTTTTATGATTTCCCATCTTAGTATTAAATTCTTTATCCATTTTGAGTTTATTTTTGTGTATGGTGTAAGTTGGTGGTCTAGTTTCATTTTTTTGCATGT
>NW_006282376.1:153610-155723 GCF_000327345.1 Myotis davidii
GTATTGAGATCCCTCCTACTTTGTTCTTCTTTCTCAGGATTGCTGTAGCTATTCCAGGTCTTTTTTTATTCCAGATGAATTTTTGGAGAGTTCATTCTTGATCTGTGAAATATGCCATTGGTATTTTAATGGGTAGTGCATTGAATCTATAGATTGCTTTGGGTACTATTGACATTTTTAATCATGTTGATTCTAAAAGTCCATGAACACGGTATGTTTTCATCTGTTTATGTCTTCCTCTATCTCTTTTTCCAGTGTCCTGTAGTTTTCCGAGTACAGGTCTTTTACCTTCTTAGTTAAGTTTATTCCTAGGTATCTTAATTTTTTTGATGCAATGATAAATGGGATTGTTTTTTTTTAATCTCTCTTTCTGTAAGTTCACTATCGGTGTATAAAAATGCCATAGATTTCTTGGTGTTAAATTTTGTATCCTGCTACGTTGCCAAATTCATTTATTAAATCTAATATTTTTTAATGGAGTCTTTAGGGTTTCTATATACAATATCATTAATCTGCGAATAATGATAGTTTTACTACTTCTTTTCAATTTAGATACCTTTTATTTCTTCTTCTTGCTAATTGCTCTGGCTAGTACTTCCAGTACAATGTCGAACAGGAGTGGCGAAAGTGGGCATCCCTGTCTTGTTCCTTTTCTTAGGTGAAATGGTTTTAATTTTTGCCCATTGAGTATGATGTTGTCTGTAGGTTTGTCATATAAGGCTTTTATTATGTTGAGATATGATCCCTCTATTCCCACTTTGCTGAGGGTTTTTATAAAGAAAAGGTGTTGGATTTTGTCAAATGCTTTTTCTGCATCAATTGATATGACTGTGATTTTTACCTCTCTATTTGTTTATGTGATGCATC
The DNA here is from genome assembly GCF_000327345.1 of Myotis davidii. Lineage (NCBI taxonomy): Eukaryota > Metazoa > Chordata > Mammalia > Chiroptera > Vespertilionidae > Myotis > Myotis davidii. Next base: position 154,478 of record NW_006282376.1, read on the forward strand.
ACATTTATTCATTTGTGGATATTGTACCATCCTTGCATCTCCAGGATAAATCCTACTTGATCATGGTGTACAATCTTTCTGATGTAATGCTGGATCCAATTTGCTAGAATTTTGTTGAGGATTTTGGCATCTATGCTCATGAGGGATATTGGCCTGTAATTCTCTTTCTTTGTGTTGTCTTTCTGGTTTTTGCTATTAGGGTGATGCTGGCTTCATAGCATGAGCTTGGAAATGTCCCTTCCTCTTGAATTTTTCAGAATGGTCTGAGAAGGATAGGTATTAGTTTTTCTTTGAATGTTTGGTAAAACTCCTCTGTGAAGCCATCTGGTACTGGGCTTTTGATTCCTGGAAGCTTTTTGATGCCTGCCTCAATTTCCTCCATAGTTATTGGCCTACTGAGAATTTTAGATTCTTCCTGATTGAGTTTTGGACGGTTGTATTTTTCTAGGAATATGTCATTTCCTCTAGGTTTTCTAATTTGTTGGAGTAGAGTTGTTCATAGTATTTTTTTTTAGTAACAATCCTTTGTATTTCTGCGGTGTCTGTTATTATTTTGCCTTTTTCATTTCTGATTTTGTTTATTTGGGTCCTCTCTCTGCTTCTTAGTGACCCTGGCTAGAGGTTCATCAGTCTTGTTTATCCTTTCAAAGAACCAGCTCTAGGTTTCATCAATCTTTTATATTGCTTTTTGGTCTCTATGTCATTTACTTCTGTTCTGATCTTTATTATCTCCTTCCTTCTGCTCACTCAGCTTTTCTAGCTGTTCTTATTCTAATTCTATAAGTTGTAGTTAGATGATTTATTACCATTTTTTCTTGTTTTTTGAGGTAGGCCTGTAGAGCTGTAAACTTTCCTCTCAGGACTGCTTTCACTGTGTCCCACAGATTTTGGATTGTTGTGTTTTCATTGTCATTTGTTTCCATGATGTTTTTAATTTCTTCTTTGGTCTCTTTGGTAACCCAATCATCCTATCTAATAATAGACAAACATGGTAATTGACCATACCTTTGCTACATCTCCCATTGGCTAATCAGCATGATATGCAAATTAACTGCCAACAAAGATGGTGGCTAATTTGCATACTGCAAGCAGGGCGGGACAGCACGAGCCACCAGCGCAAGCCCCCATCCAGGCCCCTGTGATCGGATTAACAAAAACAAAGTAAACGGATTAAGTAACATTAAAGAGATTATAAGAAAAATATATTCCAAATTTTGTTAGTTGTATAATGGTTATAAAATGTTCT
>NW_006282376.1:155874-165203 GCF_000327345.1 Myotis davidii
AGAACAATCAGGAATGACTAATCACTATGACACACACTGACCACCAGGGGGCAGACGCTCAATGCAGGAGCTGCCCCCTGGTGGTCAGTGTGCTCCCACAGGGGGAGCTCTCCTCAGCCACAAGCCAGGCTGATGGCTGCCAGTACAGCGGTGGTGGTGGGAGCCTCTCCTGCCTCCTCAGCAGCGCTAAGGATGTCTGACTGCAGTATAGGCCTGCTCCCCGCTGGGAAGTGGACATCACCCAAGGGCTGCCAGGCTGCCAGAGGGATGTCTGACTGCCAGCTTGGGCATGATCCCCCAGGGAGTGGGCCTAAGCCAGCAGGTGGACATCTTCTGAGGGGTCCCAGACTGCAAGAGGGCATAGGCCGGGCTGAGGGACTCCCCGAGTGCACAAATTTTTGTGCACCGGGCCTCTAGTAGTTTAATATCATGCTATTCAGCTTCCAAGTGTTAGAATTATTTTGATTGTTTTTATTTTAGTTTAATTCTAATATTATGTCATTGTGGTCTGAGAAGATGCTTGATATGATTTCAATCTTCTTGAATTTGGAGAGACTTTGCCTGTGACCCAATATGTGGTCTATCTTTGAAAATGTCCCATGTACACTTGAGAAGAATGTATATTCCGTGTCTTTGGGGTGAAATGTTCTGAAGATGTCAATTAAGTCCATCTGATCTAGTGAGTTGTTAAGGATTGCTGTTTCTTTGTTGATTTTTTGTCTAGAGGATTTATCCAGTGATGTCAGTGGGGTATTAAAGTCCCTTACTATGACTGTAGTCAACCTCTCCGTTGATATCTTCCAGAAGTTTTTTTTATGAATTTGGGTGATCCTGCATTGGGTGCATATATGTTTATCAGGGTTATGTCCTCTTGTTGTATCATTCCCTTTAGTATTAGGAAGTGGCCTTCCTTATCTCTTGTTATGGCCTTCACTTTGAGGTCTATTTTGTCAGATATAAGTATTGCTACCCCAGCTTTTTTTCACTTCTATTACCCTGAAAGATATTTTTCCATCCCTTCACTTCTAGTCTGTGTGAGTCCCTTGTTCTGACATGGGTCCCTTATAGACAACAGATATATGGGTCATATTTTCTTATCCATTCAGCCACTCATCTTCTGATTGGAGCATTTAGTCCATTTATGTTTCAAGTTGTTATTGATTAGTAGCCCTGCATACGAATCCATGTGCGAGTAGCTTGCTGCGGCTTGCTTCAACTGGCCGCCTGCCCACTGCCACTGGTTGCTCTCCACTACTCATACCTTGCTGCTGCACCCTCCTGTAGCTCTCCGCCCATTGCCCCGCCCTCCTGTAGCTCTCCGCCTGCTGCCCCGCCGTCCTGTACCTCTCTGCCCCTGGCCCACCCTTCTGAAGCTCTCTGCCTAATGATGCCCCACCCTCCTGTGGCTCTCTGCCCCCTGCCCCACCCTCCTGTGGCTCTCCACCTGCTGGCCCGCCCTCCTGTGGCTCTCTGCCAACTTACAATTCGGTCCTCCACTTCTCCTACTCTACTGTTGAAACTTTCCATAATGTTTTTTATTGCAGCTATATCACTCTTCGTTTGTTCTTGATTCTTACATAAGTTGTTGATTTTTTTCATCCATCTGGTTTATCAACTGTATGACCCTTATTCTGAACTCTTTTTCTGACTTATTGCATGCCTCCATTTCACTTAGCTGCTTTTCTGGCGATTCTTCCTTTTCTTTCCTTTGGGGGTTTCTTTGTCTCCCCATTATTGCTCTCATTGAAGGATCTAGATGTTGAGTCATGCTAGGGCTGCTCCTCGGTGGTTGCGGTAGTGGCTGCTCCTCAGTTGGTAACAGTTCCTCTAGTGGGTGCTGCTCTGCCGCTGCTTGCAGCAGTGGTGGCTCTTCTGGCTTTTGAGGGCAGGCTGCTCATGTGGCTGCTGCTCCTCAGACGGGGCGGGCGGCACACATGACTGCTGCTCCTCGGATGGAGATGAGTTGCTCATGAGGCTGCTGCTCCTTGAACGGGACAGGTTGTGTGTGGCTGCTGCTCCTTGGGCAGGCGGGGGCAAGCTGCTCACACAACTGCTGCTCTGTGGACAGGGGCAGGCTGCTCATGAGGCTGCTGCTCCTTGGATGGGGCAGGCTGCTGCTCCTCAGATGGGGCAGGCTGCTCGCATGGCTGCTGATCACATGGTCACAATGCCCTGGGCTAAAATGTTGGGCCGGCCAGAGGGGAGTGTGCTTCATAACCCACAGGAGCCCATGCCCGGGATGGCTGGAGTCTCGGTGATTGTGGACTGCAGCCAAGGCAGTAGGTCCCTGGTTGGGGGTGGCTGTAGAGTCCCAGGTGGTGTCTAAGGGCACCCTGAGTGGAGGTGTGGCTGAGCTCCCAGTCACAGCAGCTCTCCCCTTCAAGAAGGCACAGCCTCTGTGGTACAGCCGGCTGCCCCAGGACTGTTAGTAACAGTAGTAGAGGCTCCCTGGCTAAGTGAGCCCGGTCTGCCTGCCCCTGAAGGTCCTGAGGGATCTAACTGTGCCTCACTCACACACACCCCACAGCCCCCTCACACACCCCACAGCCACACACTCCCCTTTCACTCCCTCACTCACGCTCTCTCCCTCACTGCCGCCATCTTCCTGCCTCTGTAGTTGGGTCTGGAGTGCTATTGACCCATTCATGGATGGAGTCTCCTCTCCGGGTGTCTGGTTATGTGGCTCTCTTTCTACCACATTGACCAAACAAGACAAAATGCAACTCAACAAGACATAACACAAAGGGAGAAAAACACGAATGTACTCACGACACCAATAACCCCAATATAAGTGACCACCAGAGAAAAGAGAGCACAAATAATATCAAGGAGAGAAAAATGGTAAGAGAGAAAAAAAGAAGAAAAAGGAAAAAAATATATATATGGGGAGAAAACACCACAGAACAGATAAGCCAAAAAATGCAAACACCAAACACCCAGAAAGAGGGTGGGGGCAGAATCTGTAAAGGCCAAGCTTATATAGAGAAAGGTTAAAGAATTAGATAAATATAGGGAGGAAATCAGTTCAGTATAGAGGAAATAGAGCATGAGTAGATAAGAAGACAGAGAAGAAAAAAATTTTTAATAGGATAAAATAAAAATAGAATGATGAAAAAATGAGAAATAAAAAATAAAACCAAAAAAGGAAAATAAAGAAAAAAATCCTATCTAATAAAGAGGTAATATGAAAATTGACCATCACTCCAACACACAAGATGGCTGCCCCATGTGGACACAAGATAGCTGCCACAAGATGGCCAGGAGGGGAGGGCAGTTGTGGATGATCAGGCCAGCAGGGGAGGGCAGTTGAGGGGAACCAGGCCTGCAGGGGAGGGAAGTTAGGGGTGACCAGGCCAGCAGGGGACAGCAGTTAGGGTGGACCAGGCGGGCAAGGTAGGGAAGTTAGGGGTGACTGGGCCAGCAGGGGTGGGCAGTTGGGGACAATTGGGCCGGCAGGGGAGCAATTAGGCATTGATCAGGCTGGCAGGGGAGTGGTTAGGGGCAATCAGGCAGGCAGGCAGGTGAGGGGTTGGGAGCCAGCAGTCCCGGATTGTGAGAGGGATGTCCAACTGCCCCTTAAGGCCTGAATTCACTGAGATCGGGCCTAAACAGGCAGTTGGCCATCCCTCAAGGGGTCCCAGATTAGAGAGGGTGCGGGCTAGGCTGAGGGCACCCCACCCCCGCTTGTGCTCGAATTTCGTGCACCAGGCCTCTAGTAATAAAATAAAAATGAAAAAGTGAAGTGTCATTCGTTTCCGATGAGTTTTAATTCCCCATGGGGGCTGGTTTAAGATCCCACTCTTCTGTATTGTCTGCCATTTCTCAGTTTCCCGTTAGATTGTTGAAGTTCCAAGTGGTCCACCACTCCTCTGTTTGTGTCTATCTCCACAGCCTTGACTGCCAGCAGGTGGGACTAGTCTTCCCACTTAGACTGTCTGCTTGCTTTCAATCTTAATCTCTCAAGCAGCTGTTTCTGACAGGGCTATAGTTGGAGAGGTTGCTGGGACTGAACGGCTTCTCTTCAGGGACTGTTCAGATTTTTTTTTTTTTTGTATCCTTTGTAACATTCAGGGTGTAGTCTGGGTGTAGCTGTATTGGTTGCCTGGAGACTGCAGGTAGGGGCCATCTCCTTAGGAGAAAATGGCTGCTTCAGTCCAGCATGTCAGGTATGTCTCAGTGCCAGACTCCTGGCCACCTCTCCCTGACCTGCTCCTCTCCCCAGACTCCACAAGTCTGCACCTCCACCTGTACCTCAGCCACGGGTGTTTGTATTTGAAAGGTCCTATGAACTGGGTTTAGTGAATAAAAGCAAAGACCAAAAAGCAGGCAAAGAGCTGTACCACTTTGAGCCCCTCTCCCCCCAGCACAGCGTGGCTTGGGCAGTTGTTCAGGCTGGCCCCTCTGGGCTCAACCTCTCATGGCTGTGGGCTTAGCTCTAGAATCTCCTGCCCCCAGAAGCCCTGTGGACTTCCTTTCCAGTCAGACATTATGCCTGTCCCAAGGGACGTGGCCTTGGTGCCGTGCAACTTCCTTCTGACCCTCTGGGCTTGGAGGTCTCACACCTCTCTCCAGTCCAGATCCCTTATTTTACCGTTCTCCAGGCATCCTCTGCCCTTCCCATCTGTGAATTGTCTCACCAGCTGTGTTTACTTCGCCAATTTGATATGGATGTTCGATTTAGTAGTTCCTTCTATCTGCTCTGGGACAAGGCTTTGTGACATGTCTGCCTATTCCACCACCATTTTGTCTCCTCTCAAAATTTCTTTGGGACTTTTTTTAGGTATAAATTTTCATATAATTTTAAGTGTACCATTTGCTAAGTTTTGACAAATGCATATACCTATCAAACCCAAATGCCTGTCAGATATAGGATGTTTCCATCACCTCATGCCATTTCCAAGTCATCCATAGCAACCCGTTATACTTTTTTCACCATAAATTAGTGTTGCCTGTTTGGAACTTAATAAAAATGGTATTTAGTCCTTTGTAATAAAGCTCTATTCATTCAGCATAATATTTGTAAGATTAATCTATGTTCCGTGTAGGTGCTTTTTATAGCTAAATAGTATTCCACTGTGAATACAGTGTGTTATACTCTGGGGCCTTTATAAATAATGCTATCAACAATCTGTGTAGGCATTCTCATTTCTCTTGGGTAAAAATACACAGGCGTGGAATTGCTGGGATAAATATACTGTATATCTGGGGATGGGTGACAGACCTTTCTCCAAAATATTTGGACCACTCCCACCAGTGATTGATGACAGTTCAGTTGCTTTTCATTTGCATTAACATTTGGAGTTGCTAGTGGTTAATTTTAGGCATTTGATGGCTACATTAGTGATATTTCATTGTGGTTTTATTTTATATTTCCCTGATAATGAACGATGATCACGTTTTATGTGTTCGTTGGCCATTCATCTATTTTTGTGAAGTGTCCGCATTTTTTGCCTTTCTTTTTCAATTGGGTTGTTTTATATAGGAGTTCTTCATATATTCTGGATATAAGTCCTTTGTCAGATATAGTTTGTGACTATATTCTCCAAGAATATATTCTCAGTCTGTAGACTGATATTCATATACTTCAAAGCTTATTTGTCTTCTGTGTCCTCATCCCCACCCAACACCCCCCAACCCCACGGTCTGTCCATTGGTTATGTTCATATGCATGCATGCAACAGCTTGTCAATTTCTACCTCAAAACCTGCTGGGTATAATGATAGCTGTCTATAGACCAATTTGGGAAGAATTTTTATCTTAACAATAATATTCAGTCATCCAATGCATGAACATGGCCTATCTCCTTGGGGATATTTGCTCCCAACTGTCCTTATTAGTGGAGTCTACCATAAAACAATAATTCATAGCACTCTCTTTATTTCATTAGCTCCTCTATCAGTCTTCATTTTACCTTTTTGCATGTTTCAGGCATTTCATCCATTTTAGGATTAAAGAATAAGATCAAAATAATAAGATTTCAACTTAAATCACACAAATGCTTGCAATGTCTCTGATCAGAAACTCAATTGTTTTTTACCATCTGTGATGCTGTCTCTAACATCTCCATAATTACCACATAGGATGTTATACTAAGTCTCCCTCTTCTTTTTTATTTTTTGAAAATTTCACCCCCCCCACTGCCCCACTTTGGTAAGCATGTTCTTAGAGCTTGTTCTCTATGTCTATGGGTCTGCTTCTGTTTTGTTTATTCATTTTGTGGTTATTTCGGGTGGGGGGGGGCATTTCTACATATAAGCAAAATAATGTGGTATTTCTCTTTCTCTGACTTCCATTTTTGTTGTCCCAAATGGCAACATTTTAATCCTTTTTTTGTTGCTAAGTAATATTCCATTGCATATATCTACCACATCTTTTTAACCCATTCATCTATTTTTTTTTTTAATATATTTTATTGATTTTTTAGAGAGAGGAAGGGAGAGAGACAGAGAGTTAGAAACATCGATGAGAGAGAGACATCGATCAGCCGCCTCCTGCACATCCCCCACTGGGGATGTGCCCGCAACCCAGGTACATGCCCTTGACCGGAATCGAACCCGGGACCTTTCAGTCCGCAGGCCGACGCTCTATCCACTGAGCCAAACCGGCTTCGGCACCCATTCATCTATTGATAGACACCGACATTGCTTCTGTATGTTGGCTATTGTAAATATTCTGCAATGGTGCATATGTCTTTTGAGTTAGTGTTTTTGTTATTTGTAGATAAATACCCAGAAGTGGAATTGCTGGGTAGTATGGTAGCTCTATTCCTAATTTTTTGAGAAATCTCCATACTGATTTCCATAGTGGCTGCACAAATTTACAGTCATATCAACAGTGTTCAAGGGTTCCCTTTTCTCCACATCTTCACCAACACTTATTTGTTGATGTTTGAAGATAGCCTTATTGACAGGTGTGGGGTCATACCTCACTGTAGTTTTGATTTGCATTTCATTGATGATTAGTGACAATGAGCACTTTTTATATGTCTGTTGGCCATCTGTATATCTTCTTTAGAGACGTGTCTATTCAAGTTTTCTGCCTATTTTTAGTTGTATCATTTGTGGGGGGTTTTGGTGTTAAGGTTTTATAAGTTCTTTACAAATATTTGATATTTACCTCTTATCAGATATATCATTTATGATTATATTCTCCATTTCGGTAGGTTGTTTTTTCATTTGGTTGATGGTCTCCTTTGCTTTGCAAAAACTTTTAGTCCCATTTGTTTCTATTTTGTTGCCCTTCCCAAGAAGACTTCCAAAAACATGTAAGACCGATGTCAGAGAGTTTACTCCTATGTTTTCTTCTAAATTCAGGTTTTACATTTAAGTCCTTAATCCATTTGAGATTATTTTTGTATGTGATGTAAAAAAGTGGTCCGATTTCATTTTTTTACCTATGTCTAATGAGTTTTACCAACACCACTTATAGCAGAAACTGTCTTTACCCCATTGTATATCCTTGCCTCCTTTGTTGACTTTATAAGCAAGGATCTGTTTCTGGGCTCTCTATTCTATTACATTGATTTATATATTTGTTTTATTGCCAGTACCATACTGTTTCGATTATTGTAGCTTTGTAGTCTAGCTTGAAGTCAGGAAATGTGGCACCTCCCACTTTGTTCTTTCTCAAGGTTTCTTTGGCTATTCGAGGTCTTTTGTGGTTCCATATAAATTTCAGATTAGTTGTTCTAGTTCTGAGAAGAATGCCATTGCTATTTTAATATTGATGATTTATATATTACTTTAGGTAGTAAGGACATTTAAACAATATTAATCCTTTTAATCTATGAGCAAGATATAGCCTTCTATTTATTTGTATCTTCTCCAGTTTTTTTCTTAAATGTCTTATACTATCCAGAGTACAGGTCTTTCACCTCTTTGGTTAAATTTATTCCTAGGTATCTTTATTTAATTTATTTATTTTAGAGACAGGAATGGGGGGGCAAGGGAGGGAAGGAAGGGAGAGAAGGAAAGGGAGAGTAACAGAAACATCGGTGTGAGAGAGAAACATCAGTGGGTTGCCTTCCACACACACCCCAATGGGGGATCAAATCTGAAACCTGGGTATGTGCCCTCCTGGTGTATGGGACAATGCTCCCAACCAACTGAGCAACACTGGCCAGGGAGGTATTTTATTTCTTGGTGCAATTGCAAATGGGATTTAGTTAATTCTGCTGATTATTGTTGATGTACAGAAACAACAGAGTTCTGTATATTGATTTTGTATCCTGCAACTTTACTGAATTCATTTATTCAAATAGTTTTTTGGTAGAGTGTGTGTGTGTGTGTGTGTGTGTGTGTGTGTGTGTGTATCCCTATCTAATAAAAGAGCAATATGCAAATTAATCATCACTCCATCACTCCGTCACAAAGATGGCAGCGGCCACAGACCTGGAGCGAGCAGGAGGCTTGGGTTGTCCCTGGCGATGGAGGAAGCCAAGCTTCCCGCCTGCCCTAGCTGGCACTGTGCTCCGCTCAAGGCTACAAAGTTTCAATTATAAAAGATAAATAAATCCCAGATACCTGCTTCCAGCCGGCAGTGGCCTCCACTCAAGGAGGGGCTGGGAGCCTGGGTTGCCAGGGTACAACCCAGGCTTCCAACCGACCCAGACTCCGCTCGAGGCTACAAAGTTTCAATTATATAAAATAAATAAATCCCAGATACCTGCTGAAAAAGAAAAAAAAGAAAGGCTGGGAGCTTGGGTCGCCCACCCTGAAGGGGCTGTGGCCATCCTGCAAACTACCATCAGCCCTTCACCAAGACTGGCCAAACCCCCATGGGGTGAGGGTCCTCACTGGAGGGCGTGGCCAGCCTGCAAACAGTCACCAGCCCCTTACTCCGTATGGCCAGGCATCCCAGTGGGGACCCCCACCCTGAAGGAGGTATGGCCAGCCTGAAAATGGCCCTCAGCCCCTCACCCAGGCTGGCCAGGCACCCCAGCAGGACCCTCCCACCCTGAAGGGGCAGTGGCCAGCCTGCAAACAGCCATCAGACCTTCATCCAGGCTGGCCACACCCCTATGGAGTGAGGGTCCCCACTGGGGGGCTGTGGCCAGCCTGCAAACAGCCATTAGCCCCTCACCCAGGCTGGCCAGGCAACCCAGCAGGACCCCCCTCCCTGAAGCGAGTGTGAACAGCCTGAAAATGACCCTCAGCCCCTCACTCAGGCTGGCCAGGCACTTGAGCAGGGACCCCCACCCTGAACGGGGTGTGGCCAGTCTGAAAAAGGCCCTCAGCCCCTCACCCAGGCTGGCCAGGCACCCCAGTGGGACCCCCACCCTGATCTGGGACACCCTTCAGGGCAAACCAGCCAGCCCCCACCCATGCACC
>NW_006282376.1:165643-167013 GCF_000327345.1 Myotis davidii
AATTTTTGCGTACCGGGCCTCTAGTATTTATCATTATCATTATTATTATTATTATTATTACTTCATCTGCAAACAGTGAGATTTTTCTTCTTCCTTTCTAGTTTGGATGCTTTTTATTTATTTTTATTTTTTAAATTAAATCTTTATTGTTCAGATTATTACAGTTGTTCCTCTTTTTTGCCCCCACAGCTTCCCTCCACCCAGTTCCCACCCCACCCTCTGCCCTTACGCCCCCTCCACTATCCTCATCCATAAGTGTACTATTTTTTTCCAGTCTCTTCCCGCACCCTCCCCCACTTCTTTCCCCCCGAGAACTGTCAGTCCACTCCCTTTCTATGCCCCTGATTCTATTATATTCACCAGCTTATTCTGTTCATCAGATTATTTATTCACTTGATATTTAGATTCACTTGTTGATAGATGTGTATTTGTTGTTCATAATTTGTATCTTTACCTTTTTCTTCTTCTTCCTCTTCTTAAAGGATACCTTTCAGCATTTCATATAATACTGGTTTGGTGGGGATGAACTCCTTTAGCTTTTTCTTATCTGTAAAGCTCTTTATCTGACCTTCAACTATGAATAATAGCTTTGCTGTGTAAAGTAATCTTAGTTGTAGGTTCTTGCTATTCATCACTTTGAATATTTCTTGCCACTCCCTTCTGGCCTGTATAGTTTCTGTTGAGAAATAAGCTGACAGTCATATGGGTACTCCCTTGTAGGTAGGTAACTGTTTTTCTCTTGCTGCTTTTAAGATTCTCTCTTTGTCTTTTACTCTTGGCATTTTGATTATGATGTGTCTTGGTGTGGTCCCCTTTGGATTCCTTTTGTTTAGGGTTCTCTGCGCATCCTGGACTTGTAAGTCTATTTCTTTCACCAGGTAGGGGAAGTTTTCTGTCATTATTTCTTCAAATAGGTTTTCAATATCTTGCTCTCTCTCTTCTTCTGGCACCCGCATAATTCAGATGTTGGTACGCTTGAAGTTGTCCCAGAGGCTCCTTACACTATCTTCATATTTTTGAATTCTTTTTTCTTTTTGCTTTTCTGGTTGGGTGTTTTTTACTTCTTCGTATTTCAAATCTTTGATTGATTCTTGCGATCCTCTAGTCTGCTGTTGGATCTCTGTATAATATTCTTTATTTCAGTCAGTGTATGCTTAATTTCTAGTTGGTCCTTTTTCATATCCTCAAGTGTCTCACTCAATTTATCAAGGGTCTTGCTAAATTTATTGGCGGTTTCTAGAAAATTCTTGAAAAACCTTAAAAGTGTGGTTTTGAACTCTATATCCAGTAGTTTGCTTTCCTCCATTTCTGTCATTTGTGTCCTGTTTCTTTGTCTCGGCCTTTTTTATGCTTTGCTGTGTCGATAGAGG
>NW_006282376.1:167052-171023 GCF_000327345.1 Myotis davidii
GGGCTAAGTGAGCCTCTTCCTGAGGCTTCCCAGCAGGAGCTATGGAGAGATCTGCAGCTTCCTCTTGTTTGGGATTTGGAGGTGCCCAGATGAGGCCCAGCTGTGAAGTAATGCAAGTTGCTGTTGGGCCTTGGGCCTTCTTTTGGATGTTCTGAGACTCTCTGACCCAGCTGCAGTTTGTTAGGTAATTTTTGATTGCAAAGGGCCAAGTCATTCATATGAAAAAGCCTCTGTACACAGCTTATGTGGGGCGGGGTTTCAGGGAATCAACAGGGCGGAGCAAACAGCTACGGCTGATCTCAGCCCTGCCCTAAGAGGCCCCAGGTCTCAGTGTTCCATGGTAATCGCTACAAGCACCTCTGAGAGAAAGCTGCCCTCGAGTTCCGCCCGATGCCAGACAGTCCAGTTTCTCCCCATATGAGTCTGGGTCCCCAGAGACTCGCCCAGAACTGGAGTTCAGAGCAGTTGGGAGCTTGTGACTCCCTCTGGATTGAAAAAGACAATCTCGTCCTCAGTTGCCTGCCCTTTCCACCTGTGCCTCCATACCTCTGCACTTTACTTCCCTACCTCCTGTGAGTTTCAGTGTCCTTTTCTCTTTCCTTCTAGTTGTAGAATTTCCACTCAGCCAGCCTTCCTGTGGTTCTGGATGATGTCCGTTTTTGTCTTTTAGTGGTTGTGTGAGGCAGCAATTTCTGGTGTTTACCTATGCTGCCATCTTCGTTTCTCCTCCTTTTTATTTTTTCCTTGTCTTATTGCTATGGCTATGACTTCCAATACTATGTTGACTAACAGTGGTGATAGCAGGTATCCTTGTCTTGTTCCTGATCTTAAAGGAAAATCTTTCAGCTTTTCACCATTCAGTCTGATAACAGCTAAGGGTTTGGCATATATGGCCTTTATTACGTTTAGGTATGTTCCTTCTATACCCACTTAGTTTTTATCATAAAAGGATATTGAGTTTTGTCAAGTGCTTTTTTCTGCATCTATTGAAATGATCATGTGATTTTGTCCTTCATTTTGTTAATGTGATGTATCATGTTGATTGATTTGTATATATTGGCCTATAGTTTTCTTTTTTTGTAATGTCTGCTTTTGATATTTGGGTAATGCTAGCTTTGTAGAGTGAATTTGGAAACATTTCTTTCAATTTTTTGAAATAGTTTAAGAAGGATATTTAATTCTTCATTTGGGGTAGGGAGCAGCTACAGGGTCAAGCCTCTGATTGACCTGGGGCAGGACCACAAACAAGTCCTGGCTTGGAGGGCAGAGCCCTCTTAGCATAATTAAGCTTAACCTTATACCCCTCCCTAGTTCCTTCCTAGGTAGCTAATGGGCTGTGGGAGGTGCACAAGTGCTACCAAAATAAGGTGAAACTCACAAGAACATTGTAAACATGTTGACCACTACCCTTGTTTTGCTTTGTGTGTTCTGACTATAAAATAAAGCCTCAGCTTGCAGGCTGGGTCTTTCTGTGTCCTCGCACAGGAGATCCACCAACCCCAGCTGTATTCTCTTGTCTGTGTTCTTTAATCCTTCACCACCCCTCCTCAGGTTCACCCCTGGCCAGGCTGGCAAGGCACAGTTTGGTAGAATTCACCTGTGAAGCCTTCTGTTCCTGAACTTTTATTTGTTCAAGTTTTTTTAAATTACTGCTTCAATTTCATTGCTAGTAATCAGTCTGTTTAGATTTTCTGTTTCTTCTTGGTTCAGTCTTAGAAGGGTATATGCTTCTAGAAACTTATCAGTCTCTTCTAGGTTATCAAATTTGTTGGCATGTAATTGCAGGATTATTTAGTAATTATTTTTATTTCTGTGGTCAGTTGTAACTTTTTTCATTTATGATTTTATTTATTCTTGATGAGTTTGGCTAAAGGTTTGCCAGTTTTGTTTATCTTTTCAAGGAACCACCTTAGTTTCATTGATCTTTCTACTGTGTTTTTCTAAGTCTTTATTTTTGGTTTATTTCTGCTCTGATCTTATTTCCTTCCTTCTGTTTACTGTGGGTTTTATTTTTTTACTGTTGTTCTTTTTCTAGTTCCTTTAAGCATAAGGTTAGTTGTTTATTTCGGAGTTTTCTTGTGGTGGTGTTTTCTTCTTGAGGTAGGCCTGTATAGCTATGAATTTCCCTCTTACGACCTCCTTTTGCTGCATCCATGAATTTTGAAAGGTTGTGCTTTAATTTTATTTGTCTCAAGGCAGTTTTTAATGTCCTGTTTGATTTCCTCTTTGGTCCATTAGTTGGTTAATAGCATGTGGATTAATCCCCCTGTATTTGTTTTTTTCTACAGTTTTCTTCCTGTGATTGATTTCTAGTTTCATGTTTGTGGCTGGAAAAGATACTTGATATGACTTAAACCTTCATGAATATGTTGAAGCAAGTTTTATAGCCTAATATTTTATCTATCCTGGAGAATATTCCATGTGTACTTGAAAAAATGTGATATTATGTAGTTTTGAGATGCAGCATCCTATAAATGTCTGCTAGGTCAGTCTGGTCTGACGTGGCATTTAAGGCCATTATTTCCTTATTAATTCCTGTTTGAATAATCTATCCATTGGGATGAGCGAACTATTAAAATCTTCTATTGTATTACTGTGAATTTCTCCTTTTATGTACAGTAATATTTGCTTTTTATACTTAGGTGCTCCTATATTGGGTGTGCACATATGTATCAGTTATAGCCTCTTCTTGGATTGCCCCCTTTATAATTAAGTAATGTTCTTCATTGTCTTTTTTTACAATCTTTGTTTTAAAGTATTTTCTGTTTAATATGAGTTTTGCAAGCCCAGCTTTTTCATTTCTATTTGCATGAAATATATTTTTTCATCCCTTCACTTTCAGTTCTTTCAATTTGAAGTGAGTCTCTTGTAGTAAGCAGTATATAAATGGGTCATGTTTTTTAATCCATTCAGCAACACTTTGTCTTTTTATTAAAACATTTAACCCATTTATATTTAAAGTAATTATTGAGTAAGTATGTATTTACTGCCATTTTGTTCATTGTTTTTTGGTTGTTTTTGTCATTCTCTTCTGTTCCTTTCTTTTTCTCTTGAGCTCTTGCATTGTGGTGTACTGATTTCCTTTAGTGTTTTGTTTAAGCTCCTTTCTCTTTACCCTTTGTGTATCTTTCGTAGGTTTTTGGTTTGTGGTTACTATGAGGTTTGTGTATGTCATTCTGTATCTACAGCAGTCTATTTAAGCTGATAAGCATTTAAGTTCAAGTACATTATAAGAGGACATTGTTACTCCCCTCTCCACACTTTGTAAGTTTTGTTTTTTAAAATTATTGATTTTTAGAAAGAGGGAGGGGAGAGGAAGGAAGGAGGCAAGAGAAAGAGACATCAATTTGTTGTTCCACTTACTTATGCATTCCATGGTTGATTCTTGTATGTATCCTAACTGGGGCTAGACCCCACAACCTTGGCTTATTGGGATTACGCTCTAACCAACTGAGCTACTTGGCCAGGATCCACACTTTGTGTTCTTGATGTCATGTTTTAGATCTTTTGTTTGTTTGTTTTTTTAAACATTTTTCCACTAGAGTCAACATTCAATATTATTTTATATTAATTTCAGATATACAGCATAGAGGTTAGGCATTTATATACTTTACAAAGTGATACCTTGATATGTCTAGTACCTACCTGGCACTATACATACTTATTACAATTTTGTTGACTATGTTCCCTATGCTGTACTTTACATACCCGTAACTATTTTATAACTACCAATCTTTATCTTGTGTGTCTCCTAACTACTTAATAGGTGTATTGGTTAATAATGCGGATTTTGTAATCAAAGAAAACATAATTTCAAGAGAAACATCGAAGTGCTCTATTCAAAGTAATGTTCATCACTTCACATTTCCCCCATCTTTCAGGTAATATGTGGATACCGTCCCAATAGAATTTTTCTTCTTTTGAGGCAAACCATTCAGAGACACAATTTTCCACTTCTTTGTCCATTTTGA
>NW_006282376.1:178026-183100 GCF_000327345.1 Myotis davidii
TGCACCTGGTTTTAGAAGCTCATACTACACCACACCTTCCTGATCCCACCAAATGCAGAGCATTGTCTTCTTTCCGAAGCGATTTGGCCTTGCAGTCGGTGTTGATGGTTGACCTGGACCAACCCATGATTTTGTGCATTTGTGATTCTCAAAATAAACCCACTTTTCACCGCCAGTCACAATACAATGCAAAAAAGACTTTCCTTTGTGCAGTTGAAGCAACATTTTACTGATGACTTCGTTTTTCCATTTGTCTTTCATTCAGTTGATGTGGCACCCATTTTCCTTCCTTTAAAATCTTTCCCATTACTTGTAAATGATCAGAAATTAGTTGCTGAACAACATTTAATCTTTCTGCAAGTTGTTTTTGAGTTTGACACGCATCTTCATCCAATAATGCTTGTCATTGTTGGTCTTCAAACTTTTTTGGTTGACCTGGATGTTCTTTGTCTTTCACATCAAACCATCACTTTTAAAGTGTTTAAACCAGCATTCACAAGTATCTTGAGATGGAGCATGTTCACTATAAGCTTCCTGAAGTATTCAGCAGCACTTCAAAATAATAAATTAAAACTTCCTACAAATGCTCTTTTTTTGGCACAAAATTTGACATTTTTAAGTGTAAAAATATCTATGATGTTAACACCTTCAGAAAATTTGACATATGAACTTTTGAAGCTTGTTGTCAATACAACAAAATAGCATACATATCAAATCACATATATGTCAACATATGTGTAACTCCATCTATTGAAAAAAATCTGCATTATTAACCAGTACACCTAGTATTATAGTTTAAGTTGAGTTTGGTACTTTTGTCTTTTGTAATAGCTTTTTAAATGTCTGATTTGGCCCTAACTGATTTGGCTCAGTGGCTACAGCTTCGGCCTGCGGACTGAAGGGTCCCAGGTTCGATTCCGGCAAGGGCATGTACCCTGGTTATGGGCACATCTCCAGTGGGGGGTGTGTAGGAGGCAGCTGATCAATGTTTCTCTCTCATTGATGTTTCTGACTCTCTATCCCTCTCCCTTCCTCTCTGTAAAAAATAAAATAAATTTTAAAAACATAAAAATAAAAAAATGCCTGATTTTCTATATTTATTAAATATTTGGCTTGTGAGATGTTTTCATATTTTCTTATTTCTGGTAATGGAGTTTCCTTTTCTGCTAAACATTTCTTGTAAAGCCGGTTTAATGGTGATGAACTCCTTAGTTTTTGCTTGTCTGAGAAACTCCTTATTTCTCCAATTCTGAATGACAATTTTGTCAGGTAAATTATTCTGGGTTGTAGGTTCCTTTCTTTCAGCACTTTGCCACTCCCTTCTGGCCTCTAAAATTTCTGCTGAGAAATTAGCTGATAGCCTTATGGGGTTTCATTTGTTATATAATTAGGTATTTTCCTTTGCTGCATTCAAAGTGTCGCTAACTTTTCCCATTCTAATTACAATGTGTCTTGGTGTGGGTATCTTTGAGTTCATCTGTTTGGAACTGTGTGCTTTCCTGGACCTGGATGTCTATTTCCTTTCCCAGGTTAGGAAAGATTTTAGTCATTATTTCTCCAAATAAAGTTTCTGTTCCTTTCTCTCTTCACTTTCTGGGGTCCCTATAATGCGAATGTTTTTGTGCCTGATGTCTTAGGTCCCTTAAAATATCGGTCTTCTTTCTTTTCACTATTCTGATGGTTGATTTTTACTAGTCTATTCTTTAGATCACTAATCCATTCTTCTGTACTAATCTGTTGATTCCATCTAGTGTGTTTTTCATTTCACTTATTGTATTTTTCAGCTCTGCTTGGTTCTTTTTTTTAAATATATTTTATTGATTTTTTTACAGAGAGGAAGGGAGAGAGACAGAGAGCCAGAAACATTGATGAGAGAGAAACATCGATCAGTTGCCTCCTGCACACCCCCCACTGGGGATGCACCCGCAACCAAGGCACATGTCCCCGACCGGAACTGAACCCAGGACCCCCCAGTCCGCAGGCCGACGCTCCATCCACTGAGCCAAACCCGCCACGGCGTCTGCTTGGTTCTTTATTATACCTTCTAAGTCTTTGTTGAAATGCTCCCTAAGTTCTTCTATTGCACTGTTAGGTTTGGCGAGCATCCTTATGACTGTTTCTTTGAATTCTTTGTCAGGCAAATTAGTCTGTATTTCTAGTAATACTCCTTGTTTTGAAGTCTATATGACATTAATACAGTACTCTAGACATTATTACTGACTTCTTATGCCAGTAGTTTATATGGTGTATCTTTTTCCATCTTTTTACTTTCAATTGCAAATAACTGGGCTTTCTTTTTTTAATTCTTTCTCTGCTTTTTAATTGGAATGCTTAGTCCAATTATATTTTTAGTCTAGTTACATTTTCATGTAATTATTAACATGATTGGATTTACATTTAATATTTGCTATTTATTTTCTCTTTGTTCCATCTTTTTCTTTTTTGTCCCTCCATTCTTCCTTTCCAGTCCATTCTTTTTAGGGGAGGAAAATGCTAATTGAATATTTTTTAGAATTTCATTATACTTTCTCTGTTGTCTTTTTAGCTATATTTCTGTGTATCTTTTTAATGGTTGCTTTAGGGATTATAATATCCAGCCTTAACTCTTCACAAACTATTTAGGATTAGTTTTGTACCACATTATGTAAAATTTTAAAACCTTTCAACTATAATGTTCCATATACCCCTTGTCCTTTAGTTACATTTGCATATGTTAAACCCCACATTATAATATAAAATAAATTTTTGCTTGGAACAATCATATATTTTTTTAATTAAACCAAGATAGTGTTTTATATTCACCTATTTGTTTATATTTGCTATTTATGGGAGGATTGGTCCAACATGAGCTATTCTGCTATCATCTGATAATAATGATTCTTCCTTAAGAAGATAATCATTATAATCATACACTCCAGATTTATACTGTCTTTGGAATGCATAGTTTTATACTAATATTATTCGGTAAGAAGGGCATTTTTCCCTTTGCTAGTCCATACTTCCACTTTCCTGCCAGAAATATGGCTCCCACTTTATCTGTAATTATGTACTTGGCCTCCTTTTCCTTTTCCTCTCTGTAAGAAATTGTGATGACATGAGCAATCCCATACTAGAAATTAGAATAGCTCCTTTCTCACCAGAGTGAATGAAAAACTGCAAATCCATATGCCCAAAACACTGAAGAGGTACAACCTAGTATTTATTTTTTAAGAAAAATCTAAGATCAGCCCTAACCGGTTTGGCTCAGTGGATAGAGCATCGGCCTGTGAACTGAAGAAAAATCTAAGATCAAATTAATGTTAAAAGCATGTTTTTCTTGACTGCTATCCCTGGAATGCAAGGTGCCATTATGTTCTTGCCCCAAAGAGTATAGAAAAACTGAAGAGTCCTGCTCTTCGCATTCTCTCAGTCTTCACTATGCTTCACTTAAAAAGACCTTTTTACCCTTGTCTCCCCAAATGCTAAAATTTTCTCATATTATTATAATGAATTCAATTCTGCCCTCTAGAAACCTCTTTTCCCTTTACTTTGAAATAACAGCAGTCTCCACTTCTTCGGTCTTCAAGCCCTTGGGTTTCTGTTGATGCCACTAGTTGAGCAAGAGTACATCACTGCTTGATGGTTAATGGTTAAGAGCAGTAGCTCTGCATTCTGACCTGGGTGCAAATTCTAATCCTCCCACTTACCTTGGAAAACTCATTTTACCTCTCCTAGCATCAGCTTCCTCCTTTATAAAATGAGGATAACAGCCCCTCTCTATTGAAGGGTTCAGTGAGACTGATCATTCCCTTCCTGAACTTCTCTTCCTTTGCCTTTCCTAACATCACTTTCCTGGTTTTTCTCTTGTATCATTTTCTCCTGACTCCTTTGCAGGCTCTTTTTCTCCCTTTCAATATTGGGTTTTCATTTTTAATTCCCCATCATCTTATTTCTAGCTTTCCTTGGGTGGTTCCTTTCAAATCTATGATTTCAGGACTCGAGAAAATGGCGACCAGCAGGAAGGTAGGGAGGGAGAGAGTGTGAGAGCGCAAGGAAGTGATAGAGGAGTGTGTGGATGTGTGTGGTGTGTGTGTATGAGCTAGGGACAGTTAGATTCTGCAGGTCTTCTAAGGGGCTGCTAAACCGGGCAGTCTTAGGCGGCGGAGTCCCGCTCGCTGCGAGGACACTCCTGGGCGCCCAGCACAGGCACTGCGACCACGTCATCTTGGGAAACAGAGCTGCTTGAGACTAGGATCGTTCCTTGCAAGGAGGGACCGGCTCCCGGCACTAGAGCAGTGGTTCTCAACCTTCTAGCCCAGCCGTGGGCAAACTACGGCCCACGGGCCTGATTCCGGCCAGTTGAAATGAATAAAACTAAACAAAGAAAAAAAAAAAAAAAGACCGCACCCTTTTATGTAATGATGTTTACTTTGAATTTATATTAGTTCACACAAACACTCCACCCATGCTTTTGTTCCAGTTTAAGAACCCATTGTGGCCCTCCAGTCAAAAAGTTTGCCCACCCGTGATAGACCCACCCCTTGCTGGGGCCTCAGCACTGCAGAAACTTTAGCCTGGAAGTGCGGGAGCACCTTGGAACTGATCCTGCGTAGGGCCGGATTCAGGAGTCCTGGGCTGGAAGCAATCGCGCGAACACCGGGATCTGGTCCTGCTCGCACTGCCTGCTCCAGGAGCCCTGGGCTGGGAGCAAACACGCGAACACCGGAAACTGATCCTACGCACACTGCGGACTTTGGAGCCCTGGGCTGGGAGCAATCCCGCGAACCCCAGGAACTAATCCTACACGCACTGCCGGCTTCAGGGCCCTGCGCTGGGAGCAATCGCGTGACCACCGGTAATTTGTCCCACACAGCACAGGCCCAGGGACCCCAATTCTCCAGGCAGGAGGCAGCACCAAGCACCAGTAACTTGACTGTGTTTCTTATCACCTGCGCCTGAGATCCTGATTCCCTGTGCATTCATACTAAGAGCCAGTGAATCCAATTCCTAGTGCAAGGACACACAGGGACCCTGATTCTCAAGGCAAGGTCGCAGGAAGCAACAGAGACTCTGATACTGGATTCTTGGGGAAATA
>NW_006282376.1:183141-183686 GCF_000327345.1 Myotis davidii
GGTGCAGGCAGGGTCCCTGATTCTAAGGGTGCCTACGAGGCCACATTGAGCGCTGACAACACTGACTCTGAGCGAGCCTGATTCCCACCAACCCACAACAACCACACATCTTAGTGTCAGAGCTCTTCAGTGACACTAGGGTGGCGGGAGGCTCCCACTACACACGGCCCAGGCCCAAGCAACTTGATGTTTGAACCATCAGGAGATAATCAGAATGAAGAGACGACACAACACCCAGAGGAAAGACAATGAGGAGTCGCCAAGAAAGGAAATTAATGAAGCTGAAGCATGCAACATGACAGAAAAAGAATTCAGAATAATGGTTGTACAATTCATTCACCGGATGGATGAGAAAATCAACAACCTATGCAAGAATCAGGAAGAAATGAAAACTGATATAGCTACAATCAAAAACACAATGCAAAGTTTCAACAGCGTACTAGAAGAAGCAGAGGACCGAATTAGTGCGTTAGAATATAAGGCAGATAAACAAGCTCAATCTGAACAGCAACTGGTGAAAAAAATTAAGAAGCAGGAGGAGAGCC
>NW_006282376.1:187570-192830 GCF_000327345.1 Myotis davidii
GTGCTCTAAAAAGGAAGGAACTCTTACATTTGCAACAGCATGGATGGAACTGGAGAGCATTATGCTAAGTGAAATAAGCCAGTCAATGAAGGGAAAATACATGATCTCACTCATTTCTGGATAATAAAGACCATTATAAACTTATGAACAAAAATAGATACAGAGGCAGAGCTGCCTCGAACAGACTGTCAAACTACAGCAGGAAGGCCGGGGAGGGGGGAGGGTAGGAGGGCAGTGGGTAAGAGATCAACCGAAGGACCTGTATGCATGCATATAAGCATAACCAATGGATGTAAGACACTGGGAATAGGGGAGGCCTGGGGATTGTCAAGGGCGGGGGGAAAAACAGGAGACATATGTAATACTCTGTGTAATACTTTAAGCAATAAAAAAAAATCTATGATTTCAGCTGTCACTCAAACCCAATTATTTCTGACTCTTTATCTTAAGACAGATTACACATTTGAAATCTAGCTATACAAGTGTCTAATGGCTATCAGCATTTGGATGTCTCAAAGATAAGCATGCGGAGTAAAACTAGACTCCACAACACTTGACCCTATTCCTTCAATGTTCCTCTTTTCTGATTTGTGTAACTCTCCCCAGCAATGGGTATCCATCCTAGTTTGTTCTTATCTGCCACTTCCAACCAGTACCCAGTTTGTGTTTTTACCTCCTAAATCTCCTTCTCCCTCTCCATCTATCTTATTTTATACCCTCTGTATTTCTCAGCAAGACCTTTTCAGTCAGAGGCACACTAGACTCCACACTGATATAGAAGTGAGCTCTCTGTTGCTCAGGGTACAAACCTCAGTTCTGCTACATACCAGCTGCATGGGTAAGGGTATCACCTGTTACCTTACTATTTATTTCTGAGGTATGGAACTCGGCTGCTGCTTCAATGTCAAAACAGACCCAGTCATAATATAAAGAACTCCAAAAAACATAGTTTGTCCTGGCAATAGGTCAGTCCTCCACCTTTAAATTATGGTGACTGTAGGGCACTTTAAGTACAACATGGGGACTGACTCTGAAGCAGATTGCTGGCCTACCACCTATTAGGGCTATAGCAGAGGTTGTGCTGGCACAAATAGGAACTTGGCATGAGGTTCCTTCTCCTCCAGTTTCAAACCTGGCTTAGAAATATGTCAGTGAAAACTCTAATCATCGATTCTTTCAAAAGTTTTTATTATGATCTCTCATTTTTATACCTGAATAACAACTTTCCCCAAAGGGATGATGACACACAATCTTTATTCTAAAAACAATATATAGATAACATATTGATAGCATCTCATCAGTGGTATCATTGTCTTAAAATTCTTTGGTTAAGAAGTTCTTCTAGAACTTCGCTGGAGATCCAGACCAGAACTTGGCTGGAGATCCTGGCTAGAGATCCTGGCTAGGCTGCTGATCAACTGAACGCTGTCTCCGTGTCATTCCTTCTTCGCCGACTCCGTCCACACCTTTGGGGAACCCTGGACCTGCTGGGGTTGGACCCCAGCATGACCCTCTATAAAAAATGTTTCAGAAATGGGCATTATGACACGATGAAAACATTAATGGTCTCCTTGAATAAATACCAGCATGGTATAAAGGAAAAAAAAAAGAAGTTCTTCTGCCCTGGCCAGGTAGCTCAGTTGGTTAGAGCATAGTCCCAATACACCAAGGTTGCAGGATTGACTCCCAGTCAGGGTACATACAAGAATTAACCAATGAATGCATAAATAAGTGGAACAACAAATCAGTGTTTTGATATCTATTTCTCTCTCTCAAAATCAATCAAGAAATAAAATTTTAAAAATAAAGTTCTTCCCCTTTTTTTTAAATCCTTGGTGCTGATAACCAGAGCAGTCCTTCCCTCTTACTTCTTATCATGCTGACATGATCTGACTCTATACTCTGACCTCTCTCAAGAACAAGATATAGGGACTGTTCTGGATTCCCTTGGGCAAGTGTAACTAGGATACTTGACAGGCTCAGCTTAAATTTACAGAGCTTTTTAATCTTTTTTTTCTTTTAAATTAATACTATTAGAGCTAAATTATAAATGCAAGATTTGTGTTTGCCTTGGGGCTGACATGCCCCACAACCTGAGGATCACCTTAGCTAAGCCAAGGCTTTGTAATGGCCAGAGTATGGAGCAAAGGTGTTTCCAACTTCCCACAAAGGAAGAGGTCAGCCAGCCAGGAGACTAAAGTTCTTTCAAAGCCAGCTGGTGTGGCTCAGTTGTCAACCCATGAACCAGGAGGTTATGGTTCAGTTCCTGGTCAGGGCATATCCTAGGTTTGGGGCTCGATCCCTAGTAGGGGACATTCAGGAGGCAGCTGATCAATGATTATGTGTCATCATTGATGTTTTTATCTCTCTCTGAAATCAATAAAAAATTAAAACATTTTTTTCAATAAAAAATTTTAAAATAACATATAAATTTTTTTTTTTAAAGCAAACAGTAATGTACCTTGCTGGCTCTTAAAACTAAATACCTAGAACCATAAGCCTTGCTTTCAATTCTTAAAGGACCTGTCTGGCTGGCTTCTATTTCCTGGGTGAGATGATGGGACCAGTGGAGGACTGCAGAAGCCTCAGGCTCCACATGATCACAACATATGCTGTGTTCTCTGGTGCCCAAGGAACGTGCTGGCCTCCACTCTACCTGTGTCATGTAACCTACCTTAATCTGGTACATTATCACCAGAGAAACCCCTACTCTGGGGTCATCCTATTCCTATTTTTCTCTTATTTGTGCTGGTGCTTCAGTTGGACATGCTTCCACACGGGCTCCAGCTCCAGAGGAAGAGATGGTGACTTGAATTCTTGTTCCAGAATTCCCAAAGAAATCATTATTTTCACTGTTAAATTTTAAGAAACCCCATGTTTTCTGGCATCACTGGGACTGTGGTATATCTTTGCAGCTGTGAAGTTAGACCATAACAAGAAATGAAGCAAACAGTCAAGTTTGCCTTCAATTACTCACTGAAAGAAATCTTTAATTACCTGCACCATGTCAACTTATGATAAGGCAGTGAGATTTAAAGCAAGACTATATAATAGAAAGTACTGTAATATATTTCTAAACTTGAATATTATAAAGACCTAGTGTACTAACGATCCAATTAAGCCTGCCAGTAACTGTTACCTAATATACAACTTGCTTTAAAGAAACTAGTGCCAATTTGGCCACCTTGAGACTTTTTCTCCCTTCCAAACAATATTACATTGGACAGGTTCTGAATCTGCAAAGTACAGGCTTCACTCAAAGCTGTAGCCTCTTTGCTGGTACATGTGGTCTTTATGGCACCGTGTGTAACCTCCTACCTGAGGGTAGCTTGCTGTATGCAGCCGCTGAAGACATTGCCTGTCCTAGAGCTTGATTAGAGCCCAGAGGCTGCTGGAAACTGACAGCTTTGCTGGTTGAAGTTGTCCGTTGCTTTGATTTGGGGTCTTTAACTGGTTTTGTCCAGACCAGTGCCTCCCCAACCTGGAGAGCAGCTCCCAACTTCTGAGCCATCTCCACCATCTTGTGCACACATATGAAGAAAAAAAGAATCAAGGTATGACCAGCAGAGACAAGCCTACCCACTTCCTAGGCGTTCCACCTGGGGGGTTATAGCTGAAATAGTGACTATTGGCACTAGCATTTGAGGAAGGAAATACTTATTACAAGGAAATATTTCTCAAACAGCAGAAATCACAGACTGCCCTTAGTGAGGCAAGGGAGTTCATACAGGATCTCAAACCTAACAATTCAAGTTTGGTATGTTACTGAGCTAAAGTCCACCTTTCCTACAGAAGTTGGAGGAAGCTACAATGAGATATGGGCCTCAACTCAGAGGAGTTGTATTATCTATAACAGGCTCAGTAAGCCTAAATTTCCTCTTACTATTTTCTTCTACGCAAGTTTTTTTTTTTTTTCAGGCTGTCACTAATTGAATAATTCATGCTGCCAGGAACATCAAAGCCAAAATAGGCATGAGCTCGTAACAGGTTATCTTTGGATTATTTGGGCTTGATCAAAAGTTTGCTGACAGCTTGCTTATGGCTCCTTAGGAGCTAATAAAAGACATACCTCGTGCCCTGGCCAGTGTGGCTCAGTTGGTTGAGTAGCGCCCCGTATACCAGAAAGTGGTGGGTTCAGATCCCAGTCAGGGCATGTGCAGGAGGCAACCAATCAATGTCTCTCTCTCCTCTACACACCACCCCCCTTCCCTTGCCTCTTTCTCTAAAAGAAAAATTTAAAAAGACACCTGGCCAGCACAGCTCAGCAGTTGGACATTAACCTATGAACCATGAGGTTACAGGTTCCATTCCCGATTGGAGCTCATGCCTGGGTTGCAGGCTCGATCCCCATGTAGGGCAGCCAATCAATGATTCTCTCTCATCATTGATGTTTCTAGCTCTCTCTACCTTTCTTCCTCATTTACATCTATAATAATAAAAGCATAATATGCTAATTAGTCGCCAAAACTGGATTGGCTCAGTGGATAGAGTGTCGGCTTGTGGACTACAACTGTCTGGATGACCTTCCAGACAAAGCTGTGGCTACAAGGGCCAAGCCCCTTGCACAAATTTTGTGCACTGGGTCTCTAGAATTAATATAAATATTAATATATTTAATAAAAATATATTTTTTTAAAAAAACATACCTCAGAGTCATATTCTAAAGAGCTACTGTCCTTGAGTAGGTTGACTTTCTTCTCCATCTCCTGATACTGGGCCAAGGCGTCCCTCTTCTCACCCTGGTTGTATAGCAGCACAGCATAGTTCAAGTTGACTAAAGGGTTATACCTATGGCAAACAGACAGGGATTCTATGAAGCTTAGGCTTCACAACCAGTGGTCATTTAGAGATTCTCATTACACAAAAAACAAAACTGATTATAAGTAGAGATTTCTCCATTCTGCAGCAAGGTAAGAGGAACACATGTGCTATGTGTGGACTTGTGGGAAAGAATCAAGGAATAACTGCCCACCAGCAAAGCAGGTATTAGGACCAAGTCTGACATCTCAGCCCTCAGCAGGGACCACCAGGGTGGGCTGAAGAAGTGATCCCTACCCTGCTGCCTAGCAGATGCCAATGGAATAAATCTGGAGAGAGTCACGTTTATCTTAGATTAAACTGAGCCCAGAACTGCATCTGATATTCCATCTAGCCCATGGCTACCAGCAACCCAAGTCCACTGCCATCTCTGACTTTCTCTGGCCTCTGAACTACTAAAGTTGGGGCTGGAAACACTTTCTTAGAAAGTGGCAGTGGCAGT
>NW_006282376.1:192873-194193 GCF_000327345.1 Myotis davidii
CCACACATCCTGTGCACAAAGGCCACGGAGTGCAAGCAATTGGGCTGACTCAGGCAAAGCCAGTGGTCTAATGCCACCTTGTGGCTCTGGAGAGTCTAGCCTTCCCCAATACCATTCCCCATGGTGCAGCTTACTTATCCAGGCGGACTGCTTTGGCATAAGCTCTCTTGGCATTCTCTGTATCTTCCAGATTGGTCAAAGCCACTGAAACAAAGAA
Organism: Myotis davidii; assembly: GCF_000327345.1. Classification (NCBI taxonomy): domain Eukaryota; kingdom Metazoa; phylum Chordata; class Mammalia; order Chiroptera; family Vespertilionidae; genus Myotis; species Myotis davidii. Next base: position 193,091 of record NW_006282376.1, read on the forward strand.
AGTGAGGACTGAGATGGAAGAGCCCAGCTTAGAAAGCAAAAGGAATGTTTCAAGACCACAGTTCATTCAGCCCCCGCAACTTAACTGCTCCTTTGCCTCCTCAGCAAGTAGCACTACCATGTACTCACTCAGCTTAGTTACCTGGTGTCATCTTCAACAGTCCCCTTTCCACAGTCAATCAGTTGCCAAGTTATCTGAACACCATTTTTTGCAGTTTCTTTTCTGACCCTGCCCAAGTTGTTTCAAGCTGTGGCAATGTCCCCATCTGCATCCACCCACTTGCCACAATGCTGCCAGGTTTCTCAACAACTTTCAAACAAATCTGAACATGTCACTATCCTGCTTAAGAATCCTCACTGGCCCTCCATCACCCATAATCCTGATCTTTAAAATTTGTTTAGCACCAGGACACACTCACCTTTTAAACCAGTATTTCCTGAAAGCCTCACCTATAAGACAATAACAGCATTCCTCTGGAAGGCCTGCCCACTCCATCTCACCCCAACCTGGGCTCACTTCTACCAGACACTTACGAGATCTAGGAATACAGCTGGGAAAATGGCCTCGAGGATAAAGTCTAATGTCCTTGCATTATACTCGTGGCCCTCCATCATCTGAACCCAAACTATCCTTCATGACTCATTTCCCATTACATTCTATAGCACTATTGCCCGCTAACGGCAGGGTACAGCGTGCAGTTTCATGGCTGCGTGCCTTTGTTCTCTGGCTCCTCAGTCATTCTGTGTGACTGAATTCCAGCTTAGCCTTCAGTACAGTGTGAAGGCCCTTTCTACTTTGTGATGTTAGAATTGCTGCTTGTGCCTTACAGTGTGGCAATTTGTTTACATTCCTATCCCCATTAGAACTAGGCTAGCTTTGTATTCAGGCAACCCCCAAATAACCACCACTCGATTTGCTTTTGCAACCCATGTACACTAATAAAAGAGAAAAATGGTAATTGGCGTACGACGCTGCCCTTTTCATTGGCTAATCAGGGCTATATGCAAATTAACTGCCAACTCAGATGGCAGTTAACTGCCAACAAGATGGCAGTTAATTTGCATATGTAGGCACAATGCAGGGAGGCGAAAGGGAAAGCAGGA
>NW_006282376.1:194954-207414 GCF_000327345.1 Myotis davidii
CCAGGCCTGGGCCAGGGGCAGAGCCAGCAATCAGAGGGGTCTGGAGGGTCCCCTGCCCAGGCCTGACGCCTGGGCCAGAGGCATCAGGCCTGGGCTGGGGGCAGAACCAGTGATAGGGGGAAATGAGGATCCCCTGCCCAGGCCTGACACCTCTGTCAGAGGCGTCAGGCCTGGGCAAGGGGCCGATCCTGCGATTGGAGGGTGATGGGGGTCAACGCCTGAGGGCTCCCAGTATGTGAGAGGGGGCAGGCTGGGCTGAGGGACACTCCCCCCCCGCCTCCCACCCCCACACCCGGTGCACAAATTTCATGTACCGGGCCCCTAGTTCTCTTATAAGAACCCCACAATAATGACTAAAACAACACCTGAAGACAAAAGTCAATGAGAACTAGCAAACTGCTTTCAGACAGAGAAATATTCCCTAGAAAGAATATTTAGTCAATCTTTTGTATTACAGTAACTAACAATAAAACCAATAATAGTTCATATTCATTGGTTACTTAATCACCCAATTCCCTCGTCAACCCTATAAGATATATCCCTTGTATGCTAAATGATATCTGGAACTTAGCTGGGCTCAATATATACATATAAATAAATAGTCAAGGCAAGGGAAAACATTTGGTAAAAGATAAACGAGGATGATCTTGATTTAACCTGTTGGTCTGAGTGAAACTGCCCCAAGTTAGAAAGAACCAAGTGCCTTATCATTATTTTCTTCATTGTTTTTCAAGCTCTAACACAATAATCCAGATTCCTATGGAACCTGCAAGGGAATGGCTTCTGCAGTACATTTAGCCACTGGCCTCCAATGATTCTAATTCATTTTCCCCTTATTACAGACTGTGGAGAGGGTTTCCACACAATAGTCTCTTACCCGCCAAGAGCATATATAGTTCCCCCATCTTTGGCTGGAAGTTGATGGCTGCACTGAGAAAATGGAAAGCTGATGCATACTGCTGCATGGTCAAGTGAACGAGGCCCAGATTATAGAGAATCTTCCAATCAAAGGGTGCCAAGTAGTTGGCTCGTTTTAGGCAGCTGATAGCCTGCAGGAGAGAGGGGCACTTGATGAAGGTGGGGCAAGCTGGGCAGACCCAATAACACAAACAAGGAAGGATGCCGGAGTCCATTCATTGTCTTCACTAGCTGAGTTTAGACAGAGACCCCCCAAAAGCTAGTAACATTTGAAGTTCTAGCAAAGGTCAGAACTGTGCACCACCGAGTTAATTTAGGTAATAATAGTTGAAGCATCCCCACCTTAGTTCACTTAATTCCGTAGATAGGGCTACTCCAGATCAATAAAAGATTGGAGCAGCCTGAGCATCGGGGAAGTCCTTTAGGACTTGCTCGCCTGGTCCCCCAATATTGCAAAATTATCTCGTGTCTTTTTCTCTCATTTGTTGTGCGGCTCTTCTTTCAGATACCAAACCCTACTCCACGCAGAACATGGAGGGAGTCTTACTCGACAAAGGTGAGGACACACTCACTGCTACATATTTCTTCTTGCCAAAGAAACACATTCCAATGTTATTCCAAAGTGGAGGACTTTCTGGAACAGCAGAAACTATAACTCTGTATTTGGTGAGGGCAACATCAAAGTCTCCATGGGTCTGCATCATGCTGCCTGCTGCCAAGATGGCCTGAAAACACAGGACATGGGAAGTTGATAATTCGGTCATTCCCAAAAGGCTATAGCAGTGGAGGAGCCTTCCTGGGTGTAGATAATCTGCACAGCGTGACTGAAAAACTTCCAGGGACATATAAAATATATTCAAGCTATTGGGACAAATGCTCATGAGAAATCACTGCACCCCACACTCTGGCTCTCTTTGGCACAGTACAGAAAAAGAAAAGATAAAATGTCACTGACTTTACCCAGCTCATTTGTTTCCTACTTCTAACTGGAGAGGGCAATATTTCTGAGCATAGTGCCTTTAATCTGTTCCCTGTAGCCTCTACTTGATACACTAAGTGCTGCTCCAGACAACTCAAATACTCCTTTCTTGGCCAGTTAAAGTATAGTTCCTTCTGCCACAGCACAAAGGTGACAGACACAGCTTTAGGCTTCATCAGTCCAGGCAGGGCTCAGGCTAATGTGGCTCTGAGGTAGGACTGAGTCTGTATCCTTCACAGCCTGTTATGCTGCATCTCCCTCAATGACATTCATCCGCTTGATGATCTTCTCACCCCTAAAGACATATCTGGACAAGGTTGTAATTGCAAATTCATTAAGAAACTAGAAATCATTTCACCAGAAGTATTTTTGACAGTAATTGTGGAGGCTTTGCTAATTTCATAAATACATAAAACTTTACCAGCACTACAATTTTGCTTTCTGCCTAAGTTACAATACAAGTCTGTTATAACAAATGTGCTCTTTTGGAAAAATAACAAGCAGAACACCAACACAATATTTTCAAATGAGAAGAGCCATGTTTATTTATAATTTTCTTAAGAAAAAGGTAATTTCTCAGGTATTCAAAATGCTTTCTAGGGCCAGATCACCTCTAGGAGTGAACCATCTATGTGAAGGCTCTGGGGTTTGATAGCCTGCAGTACCTTGTAGTTGACAGGGTCATAAGTTAGAGCTTTTCCGAGGTGTTCAAATGCCTTCTGGTAAATGCCAACCTTGGAGAAAAAGCAAACAAGAGAATTGTATCAGCAAGGAGACAGCGTTCAGCAGTCTGGCCACTTACACCCTGAAGCACCCTGACTTTTCTGAGTTCTCTTCACAAAACAGAGCTACAGATACCAGATAGAAAAAGAAAACTAAAAATCCCCACATTTGTCCCCTGATAAGATCAAAGTATCCATTTGCCAGGAATTATCTCTGCCATAATATGCTCCACGCTAATGTCTCTTGGCAGGAAATGGGCTGGTTAGCCTCATCTCCCCCGGGGCCAGTCTCCCAAGCCAAAGCCAGGAAGGCCCAGGAATTAAACTCCTAATTCCTTTTAAAGAAAAATGAAACAAACAGAAAGGCTACCAAAGAGGCAGAACTGGAGGCAGGATCAGCTAAACAGTGAACTTTGGAAGTTGATGGGGGAATGGGACGGGTAGAGGTCCCTCCAGGACCTCTGGGCCCCAGTGCTCAGGCTGATAAGAAGTGATTGAGCTAAAAGAATTTCATTCACACGCAGGAAAGAGACAGACTTCTTATTCTAGACAATGTTTTACCTTCTCTTTCCTATAGGACCTGGCTGGGAAGAAGGAACAACAGAAATGGCCGTAGCTCCAAAGCCCTGATAGTGATAACTTGTATCAGTCTCTCTCCCCACAACAAAATGACAGTCCTCATGACCAGTTATTTCTCATATATGCGCTTTCCTTTAAAAATTATAATTGCAGGTTTTATTTGAATGCAGAAAATTAATTCCTTTAAGAGATAAAGAATATAATAATACGGAGAGTAAGATTGGTGTGCTTCATATGAACTTTAGTAAAATGTGTTAAAATAAAATCAAAATGCAGGAAACCACAATACACATAAATCCAGAAGTATTTCTAACATCAATGCATGACTGAGTAAAGAGTTCTCTTTACCTGTAAGTAGAGTAATCCTAAAGTTGTAAGAAGTTCTGTATTTTCTGGTGAGAACCTGCAACACAGAGATAACACAGAGATGCTCAAAGGGAAACAAGATGTGAATGAGATACTGAGGCACATGCACAGTAACATGCCCTCAGGCAACATCTGAAAGACAGTGTGTCCCACTCTCCATGGAAATTCCCCAAGATGACTGGGAAACTGCCTTCAATAGTATGTCATCTCAACCCTGACTACAGGGAGGACTGCTCAACAAGAAAGAAATAGGACTCAGAATCCAGACTCTTTTTCAGGACCATTTCTTAGAGTCTAAGTCCTAAGACAAAACCTATTGAATATTTTGTGTGACTGTCTTCATTATACTGACAGAACTAAAGGATAATTCTTTATAAACCAAGTCAGTATGGAACACACATAGCTTTAACCAGTTTCCTTCAGGTGGGATTTCTTTTTTTTTTTTTTATCCTGTTCTCACTGTATGCACAATGGCAACCTGTATAATTTTCTGTGTAATTTAGGATCCCAAGGGCCCTAATGCTCTGCTCTACATATTAAACAAAAAGCCATGGTAAACAGTCAAACTAAACAAAAAAAAGGAAGACATACCAGCTCTGGGAAAGAATTTGCCATTGGCTTAGGTAAAAGATTATCTGCTTTCCCAATCCCTCACTAACATTTGTCTTTGTTACAAAACTAAAGCTACCCTGAGCTAAGATGATCTGACTACAGGATCATCAGACAGTACCAACAGTAAAAATGCCAAAGGTGAGGAACAGTGTTGCATGCTTCTAAGCAATGAGGTAGGATGCTGGTTACCTATCAGGCGACCAGAATCAGAGGGGCCAAAACCCCAGCCAGAGAGACCTGAGCTGGCCAAACAAAGCTTACTCAGTTCAACTGAGTATTTGCCCTTCACTCTGCCATAATAAATATCCATTTTCATCACCTCCCTCCCCCAAACTAACTTCTGTGATTCTGGCTGCATCTCTCCCCCCACCAAAACTGCCATCTCCAAGCTGTGCTCTCCACATTCTCAGTGAGGCTCCAAATGCTCAGCTGTCCTCTTGGAAATTCTTGTGTCTTAAGTGCTTGACCAACCACTGGAAGATGTGAGACAACGGCCAGCGTGGCCTGGGTTCAAAGACCTGGAGAAAGGGCTGACACACAAATTAATACACAGACAAGAAATATAAATTTGGAAATTATGGGGGAAGCCAGTTGTGAACTTGGTTCGAGAGACCAAGTTCCACTGAGTCTCCATTCCCATCGGCTTTTTATTTACTAGAATACACAACTGCCTTTTAGGAATGCAAACAGGCATATCAAAGGTGATGTTTAGTAAACGGTAGGATTATCAGGTTGGGGGAGTGTGCCTTCGGCCATTGACTTAGCAGCAGGTTAATAACAATGCAAACATTTAGCCTTCTGAATATCAAAAGCCCCAATGGACTTCTGCCATTTATATTAATTACTGTTGATCTTGGCTCCCAGCAAGAAGAATGTCACCCTTCAGATTTATGTGAGGAGGGGTCACAAATTAAGGCTTCCAGCAGCCCCACAGAAGCTTAACATATGCTATGTGGGCTCCTTCCTACTTGTCCACATAAACATAGCCTCTTGATGACAAAAGTCTCTCTCTTGTAACTTAACAAACCAAGGGATTTTTCTATCTTTTTAGGCACAAAATATGACTGAAGAAAATTCAGAAAGCTGTTATGACTGATAAAACCAGAAAAGTTGCTATATCATTACTATGGAAGAAGACAAAGATAATGAACATATTAATTTAACAAATTAAGTTTAGTTCGTAGTCTAATTACCAGGAATACTAGACTCTGTGACCAGGAATTCTATTAAATGAGCAAACAAACGAGACATTAAAGCATCATGGCGACAGTTATCCCATTTAAAACAAGGCAAAACCCTATACAGAAAAGGCAAGATAACGTGTGTCTACAGAGAAAACATGGAACACCATCCTGGTAAGCCAGTCAGTTCCATCATCAATAGGAGTTTGAAAAAAAATAATATTTTTACAAAAACAACAAGATATTGGTCTCATGCTAATAAGACCCTCCTCCCAAGCATGTGTGCCCACTTCCCTTATAGCTGGATGTGGCCACCTCATTAATTTTGAACCATGGAACACAAGCATGAATGAGGTGTGCAACTTCTGGGCCACTTAAACACTACAAGCTGTTTACTCAGTACTTAGTTTCCGGTACCACCTCCCCACCACCACAGCCCGGAACATGGTGGTTATAGTAAGTCAGTTTCAACCATGCAGGTGAAGACAACAACCTAACCAATGGTGAGTTAATAATGAAGGAACCTAGGTCCCTGATTGCCCTTGTAGAGCAGAACCGCCCACCTAGGCTAAACCAGCCATACTAATAGGTGAGAAAGAAATACAAATCTTCCTTGTTTAGGCCATTGGGATTTCTTACCCTTAGCTTAACATTTACTCTAATTCATACAACTAGTTATCAGTCATATATATTCTCTCATAGGCTTGAGAATTCATATATCTACTCCCCTCGCCCCCTTTTTTTAAAGTTCTTCCTTGCTCTAAAGCTGGGGAGTCCGGGAGACCTTTTTTCTGCTAAGGGCCATTTAGATATTTATCAGATCATTCGTGGGCCATACAAAATTATCAATTTAAAAATTTGGTCAAACAATTAACTCACCACTAATGCCCTGGCAGGGCCAGATCAAATGATTTCATGGGCCTTATACGGGGCAGATGTTCCCCACCCCTGCTCTAACAGAAATAGGCACACTTACTCCACAGCTTTCTTGTAGATTTCGATGGCCTTGTCCAAGTCTCCCGCCAGCAAGTGAATCTTCCCCAGCATTATGTAAGTCAGATCATGCCTATTAAGATGTAGGGCATGGTGCAATTGGTCTTGTGCCTAATAAGATTGATGAAGAGAATGAAATCACTACCATGAAAGGACAATGGCTTTGTAGGGGTAGAGCAAAAAAGGAGCTTCTGCTATACTAATATAGGAACATCCCATTCCAGCCAATAGTCAAAAATAACGTACCAAAACTGTACTTGCTGACAGGACAGCTGGAAACATGAAGTATCTGCCTCTGGAGCCACTTGGAAGAATTTTTACAAGACGACTAACTTTTTGAGTGTTTTCTGCTTCTTTTCTCTCTTTTTTTAAAATCCTCACCCGAGGATATTTTTTCCATTCATTTTCAGACAGGGTGTGAAGGGAGGAAGGGGGCAGGGGAGACAGAGAGAGAAACATCGACTGGAAAGACAAACATCGATTGGTTGCCTCCCGCATGCACCCCAACTGTGGCCGGGAATCGAACTCACAATCAAGGTATTTGTCCTTGACAGGGAATCAAACCCACAACTCTTCGGTCCACGGGCTGATGCTCCAACCTCTGAGCCAAACCAGCCAGGGCTGTTTTCTGCTTCTTAATAATCATACCCATGACTCATACTTCACAAGTCAAAAGGGACATCATAGTATAGTATACAGCACTGCCCAGCTGTACCAGTGACCAACTGTACAACCTTTCCCATAGTGGACTTCATTTTCCTCAACAATATTTTGATAAATAAATGAATGGATTGTTGTCATTGATTCACTCAATATGTACTCACTGAGTACCTGTTGTTCTAGATGCGAGGTATATTAGAGCTAACAAAACAAACTCCTTGCTCTGGAAAAGCTTATATCCTTCCTAGTTGATGGTCAAAAGGACTTTTTTTAGGGATTCATTGGTTCAACAATAAATGTCAAGTATTGTATTTGCTCTATTAGCTTTACAGTAAAATTTAAATATAATCTTATTCTCCTTTACAGATCTGAACAAAGACCAACCTGCCTCTCCCTTGCCTCATAATAATCCTGTTAATAGAAATGTACTTGCTTGGAATATCCTCTGAAGAGAAAAATCTCCTAACCAAATATATAACACTGTAGATCTGCCCAGTGGACAGGGGCCCACTACATATATATATATATATTTTACTTATACATATCATTATGTATTTCACAAGAGTAAAAGTTATTCCCACACCTCAACTGCTGATGTACAGATTTTTTTTTTCACACTCTTAAGGGATAGATTAAATGTTGTCAAATGGATATTAACCAACTCAGATTCTTAGTCCTATCAGCACTATAGATAAGAGAATAAAACTTCATAATCACTAAGTGGAAGCTCTATGCAACCCATTATCATTAACTTTCAGAGCTCTCAATAATTTAATCTATCCCTCAGTTAAGATATATACATTTTTTCTTATATTTGAGTACCAAGGTACTTGGTACTTATTTGATATAAGAGCCTTAGAACCTGCAGCTTAATCACAATAAAATATAAATTCTCACATAGAAAATAACCTTAGAAACTGAAACTCAGAAATCAAATCCACTTGTAACTTAAAATTCATCTCCAATGACCTTAAAAATTAAAATTAGTTGCTATCAGAGCATGAGAGAGTTCCCATGGTCATGATTACACTTTTAAGACTTAAAGGTCCACTTTTTTTGTTGTTATTAATCCTCACATGAGGACATTTTTCCATTGATTTTTCAAAGAGAGTGGAAGAAAGGAAAAAAGACAGAGAGAGAGAAACATCGATGTGAGAATGTTACATCGATTGGTTGCCTCCCACACACGCCCCGACCAGAGCCAGGGATCGAGCCTGCAACTGAGGTACGTCCCCTTGACAGGAATTGAACCCGGGACCCTTCAGACTGCAGGCTGATGTTCTATCCACTGAGCCAAACTCGCTAGGGCAATGGTCCACTTTTTGATATCTAAGTTTTACTGAACATTTGCTTCTATACTAGAAAATTAATCTGGGGTAGAGAAAAAGAAGAGAGAAAAAAAGCAATTAGATTACCATTCCCTCATAATATTTCTAGAATTTCTCATTGATTTGTTAAAAGCAGGGGGAAAAAAAGATGGATAACAGCAAATGAAAAGAAAAATGGGGACAGGTGTATATGGCACTTTCAATTTTTACTTCCAAAAATCTCTGCAAGCACTAGGAATAATACAAAATGAGCAATGGCACCTCTGTAACAAGTGTACCTTCAGTGAAATCACCAGCCACCCCTATTTCTATAAATTACCTTGTTGAACTGTTTCAGATAAATGTAGCAAACTCCTAGGTTATGATAGATCTCCTACACACAAAAGAAAACAGCTTAGGTGTAAATTCCACAGTACATATTCGAGTGAAACAACAGTCATCTAGAGATTGTTATTGTTCAGCAAAGTTTAAACTTTAAAATATGCATTACAGTCAGTTTTTTACTAGATTTCATACTCAAATATATTTAATTCTAAAAAATGGGTTCCTTAATATAAAAAACCCCCACAGATTATAAGACATAAAAGCAGGACAAACAAGAGATCACTCCATTTGTGCCCTCTTCTCAGGAGATACATGTACATATATGTATTAATGGGATTCCTTTTCCTAGGAATCTAGGAATTCACTAGGTGACGTGGACTTTGGGACTGACAGTGCCTTATGGAGGGCACTATAATCGAATATATGTATTTGGAGTCAGTCTGCAAATGCCTTATTTTGTAAATAAAGTTTTATTTGTATTGTCCATGATTTTTTCACACTAGAATCTCAGAGTTCAGTAGTTGTCACAGAGACTATATGAAGCCACAAAGCTTAAAATATTTACTGACTGGCCCTTTAAAACATAAAACATTTGCCAACTGCTGATCTACAAAAAGAAGAAATAAAACAGAAATGAAGAGTAGCTACCTTGGTGATGACAGCTTTCCAGTTCTAGTTCATTTTAAGACCAGCCTGTATTTCCTGGCCTTGAGCCCTATAGAATCTCTTTATTCCCTTTATAAGTCTCCCTTTACTTAAGGTAGCTTTAGAGAAAGGAGAGCATTTCTAGAAAGGAAAGCTGGATTATCAATAGGAATCAGATTAATGGCGAACTGCTTAACAGCAACACTCCCTGCCAGAAAACCATGCAGCAATAGCTGCTAAGTTATGCGGAAACATGGTTTTTGATCTTCTATCTAACTGAATCATCAATTTAGTGTGAGGATCAAGACATTTTTGGCATGTAAGAATTCAGTAATAACAAAAGACAGTCATACAATAAATGGAACCATTAGCATGTTACTAATAACAAAGAACTAAAAGTTCCCTACTTACCCAGTCTTTCTGGTTAAGTTTAGCTGCTTCATTATATACTTCAGTGGCAGCTTTATGTTTCCCCAAAAGAAATCTGTGGAAGAAATACAGTTTCCATAATTATTAACTCAAACCTATTAGAAGACTAACTCCACTAGCCCCACATTTGACTCAAATTCCATCCAGCTGAGAATTCTGGAATCCTCTCCCCTATGAGCTGGTTGTGCTGGTTCGGCCAGTGAGGCTGCTGTATACCAACAGCAGAAGCTCTCTTGATAGGGACTGCATTGGTAACAGTTCCAGTGCCTTGATCAAATTCTACACCAATTTTAGTAATTTATTTCTTCTGTAATTTATTTTCTACAGTGTACTACAAATGTAGACCAAAAAAGAAACAAACCAAAAAATGTATCAGTTAAGCAAGAGCTGCCATCATTTATCACCATCATCTATTAGGGACATGCTCTTCGCTCCCAAGCCTAAGTCTATTTCCTTGATATTGGATCATGGTTCTGGAGAAAACAGGGGAAAACTAGGCTCTATGTAAAGATAGTACAGGCATAAATTACAATGTAGGTAAAAAAAAAAAAATTAGGGATGGGAACCCCACAGAAACTTTAGTACTGGAATATTGTACTGGGGTAGTAAAGCTATTAGTGTGCCTAACAGCTTAGAAAGATTTTGGAGGTTACTTGCATTCAGGAACCTTCAGAGCATCCCAACAAACACTAAAAATCTACTGTGTCAAATATTATGCTAAGTGTTGGATGAGAAAATTTCCATGGTTTGCCAATAAGACTAGAGGACTGAGGATACAAAAGTCAGTATTTAAATGATAACCAGTATCAGTGTTCCTCGGTCAAACTTTATATGAGTGATCTCATTTTGTCAAATTTCAAAGTTAATCTACACTCTTCAAAGTGAATCCCACTATACTGATTAAGCAACTCTCCCTCTATGGATGAGGCTGATCAGGCTGCCAGAAGCAGCCTCTGCCTGAGAATGCTCATTACACAGCGTTTTCCGTGAGTCTCCAGGACTGCCAATACTCACAAAGACCTGGCCACCTGCTTGAGGTTATCAGCACTCTGTGGGCTGAGAACAGCACATGTCTGAAAGAGTTCTAGGGATTCTTGAATATTTCCTTCCAGGCGAAATATCAGTGCTGCCAAGAAACAGAAAACAAAGAAAGTAAAGTCGTGTTCTGGGAAGAATAGAGCCTGATATAGAAAAATTGGAGAAATGGGAGATGGAAAACCATACCAAAGAAATTCTTTGGATTATTATATCTTCAACACAATCAGCTGGGTTGAAACAAATAGCAAAGTTGCTGACATGCTAAAACCTTTTTCTTTTCTTTTTTTTGAGACCTGAATGTTTTATTGTAAGAAATACCTTTACTTTGACTCAGTTAATGAAGGAGCTTTCAGTGTGAGGAGTTCTTCACTTTCCTTTTATTAAGGAAATAAATAGGCTCAAGCTTAAAAGAGAAAAAAAATAGGAGGGAGAAGACATTTAAATATTTGGCAATAAGATTATTTTTCAGAGACTGAAGTGGGAGGAGGAATATATCCCCTTCAAGTCTGTTACTCAACAATATCGCCAAATCTTTCGGTTCAGTGATGGCTAAAAGTTGCGCATTGGCTTATCTTTCCTAGTGGTAGCATTTATAAACTAACTTCACAGGCATTGTTAGACTTGGCAAACAATAGTTTTTCATAGTATTCTAGTGGCCCATTGCTTGTTTCCCTCTTCTCAGAAGCAAGGCAGCCAGTAGAGATCTCCTCTCAGGTCCTTTTAGGCTCTTAATGGCCTTCATTCACCTTTTGAATCTCAATTTGCCTTCTCTCCTTTTCTTTGTTGAATGATGCTATATTATCCTATATAAAAAAAAGCCTAATATGCTAAGTGTCGGTTGTCCAGTAGGCCTTTCAACCAAAGCATAATATGCTAATGGTATGGTAAGGCCATTCAACCGTTCACTATGATGTGCACTGATGATGGGGCGGGGGGTGGAAACAGTCCACCAGTCACTATGATGTGCACTGACCACCAGGGGGCAGTCGACCGATCAACCAGTCACTATGACGTGCACTAATCACCAGGGGCAGATGCTCCAAGTGGTGGTTGAGCTTGCTGCTGGGGTCCGGCTGACCCTCTCGCAATCTGGGACGCCTTGGGGGATGTTGGAGAGCTGGTTTCGGTCCGATCCCGCAGGCCAGGCCGAGGGACCCTAGTGGGATATGAATTATGCACCGGGCCTCTAGTCCTATCTAATAATAGACAAACATGGTAATTGACCATACCTTCGCTACGCCTCCCATTGGCTAATCAGCACTATATGCAAATTAACCACCAAAAAAGATGGTGGCTGATTTGCATACTGCAGGCAGGGCGGGACAGTGCAGCAGCCAGCGCGAGAGCCGCCATCCAGGCCCCCGTGTATGACCCCAGAAGCCGCCGGCCTGCCGCCAGTGATCAGATCCCATCCCCGCCACAGGCCGGCCCCAGAGCCGGCTATCGGAGGGGTCTGGGGGTCCCCTGCCCAGGCCTGACACTTCTGGCCGAGGCGTCAGGCCTAGGCAAGGGGCCAATCTGACGATCAGAGGGTGATGGGGTCAACACCTCTGGCCTGGACAGGGGGCGGAGCCAGCAACCGGAGGGGTGTGGGGGTCCCCTGCCCAGGCCTGACGCCTGGGCCAGAGGCATCAGGCCTGGGCTGGGGGCAGAACCCATGATGGGGGGAAATGAGCATCCCCTGCC